>NW_015505586.1:194524-237570 GCF_001515645.1 Sinocyclocheilus grahami | reverse complement strand
ATATATATATATATATATATACACACACACACACACACACCCTGGAGCACAAAACCAGTCTTAAGTAGCACGGGTGTATTTGTAGCAATAGCCAAAAATACACTGTATGGGTCAAAATGATAGATTTTTCTTTTATGCCAAAAATCATTAGGGTATTAAGTAAAGATCATGTTCCATGAAGATATTTTACACATTTCCTACTGTAAATATATTAAAACTTAATTTTTGGTTAGTTATATGCATTGCTAAGAACTTCATTTGGACAACTTTAAAGGCGATTTTCTTAATATTTAGATTTTTTTTTGCACCATCAGATTCCAGATTTTCAAATAGTTGCATCTCAGCCAAATATTGTCCTAACAAACCATACATCAATGGAAATCTTATTTATTCAGCTTTCAGATGATTTATAAATCTCAATTTTGAAAAATTGACTCTTATGACTGGTTTTGTGGTCCAGGGTCACACACACACACACACATTTATTTGCCAATCATTCTGGCAAAGTGCTTTACAAAGATACAAACAAAACAAAAAATTATTTTGTTATAAATACTTAATATCACTATTACAATACCTGCTCAGGACTTAGAAGAGATGTGTTTATCAGTTTTCTGTCATAAGGCACCAGTGAGACAGTTTCAAATGTCAAGTAATTGTTGCCATACTTAAAAGTAAAACAGGAAAAGAGGACTTTTATTTTAAGCAAGAAAAAAATGCACATATTAATATTTCTTTAGGCACTGCCCTTGGCTAACTGCAGTGGATTTACAGAGTTATGGACCCTCAGTTAGTTGGATGTACCTTTGTAGTAGCTGGAACAGTGACAGCAATGTCCTCTATCCTTATACCAAAGTCATTCTCCTTGTAATAACCAGGTTCTAGAGGAGAGTTTGTCAGTTTATAACCGTAATTATCAAACTAAGATAATCGTAATGAGCTGCTTAATGATTCCTCACCAATTGATGTGAACATCCCCTCTTGAAATGGAATATTATTGGACTGAAAACCCACAGGCCCTATCAGAGAGAAAACAGAGACCTTAGATGAAGAGATACAGCATATGTTCTATATATACATATACCTGCATATGTGTGTTTTTGAAAAGTTTTTCTCACCAAGGCTGCATTTATTTGTAATAAATAAATAAATAAATAAAATAAGGTAAAACAGTAATATTGTGAAATAGTGTTACAATGTTTTATATTTTAATTATATAACAATTTATTATCAATTTCTTATTATTGTCAATGCTACAATTTTTTCCCCAGGATTCTTTGAATAGAAATCTCAAAAGAACAAGATTTTTTAAAACGGAAATCTTTTGTAACATTATAAATGCCTTTACTGTCACTTTTAATGAATATAATACATCCTTGATAATTAAAAACAAAAGTTACTGACCCTACACTTTTAAATATTAGTGTATTTTAATTGTAAATGATTGTTATAAACACAAATGCACTTAAATGACAAGATTACTGAAATAAATATATGAACACATTACAGAGTAAGACTTACATTCATGGACTCCAAAGTAGTTGCCCACACCATGACCTGTGCCATGACCATAATTTAAACCAACTTCCCACAATGCTCTTCGTCCCAGCATCTCCATGTTCACGCCTATGGTGGGAATAAAAACACTTGAACCGTTAGCACTTGACAGGTTTTGTAGTGGTCACTGTGAGAAGTCTGCTGTGTATATATGGCGCCCTCTTGTGGAAGTATCATGGCATGGTCGCTTGAAAGGAGATTGCGATTGAAGATGAGGAAATCCTCACCTCTAGTTCCAGCAGGAAAGATGGCTCTTGAAATCTCAATATTTCCCATGAGCACTCTTGTGTAGGCCTCCTATCGGAGTAGGACATGGAGAAAACAGTTTTCTTTTCAGTATAAGCATCCTATTATGCTTTGCATCATTAGAAACTCCCTATGCCTTCCATTCAATACCTTTTGAAAGTCAGTGGGTTTACCCCAGTGCACAGTACGCGTTATATCAGTAGTACCATCACTGTTAACATAAATCAGACAGAATGCATGCATGAGCTTGGCTATGTATTGTTTTTTTTGCACACAAACATAACTTTGTACTAATAGTACTATGAAACTCACAGGTACTGTCCTCCAGAGTCAACCAGATACATCTCGTCCACTGACAGCTTCCTTGCAGTTTCATTAGATGGACTGTAAAAATAAGAACAATCCAGGTAGTTATAAGTAAACATAATGAATATAATTCAAGAGAGAACAAAGAAAAATGACTGAAAAGCTAAACATTATAATTTGGCGGGAAGAGGAACAGTATTCAATACCTGTAGTGAGCAAGAGCAGCATTAGGTCCACTTGCAGAAATGGTCTCAAAACTCGGCCCTCTGCTGTTCTTCTGTTTGCTGCCGAAACACAGTGAAGGGTTTGTGATTCTCAAGAAAAAGGAAGTTTACATAAGTAAAACATCTTCTAATTTAACATCCTTGATGAAGGAACAAGTTCTACTTGTGCAAATAATGTCATTCCTGTAATGCAAGCATAGAAATATGGTTAATATAGAGTGCTAGAGTCTGTTCATTTTCATACTAAAATTCAGCCATAATTGTCTTCCAAGACAAACCTACCACAAGCTCTGATAGCATTTGATTGCATATTTTGAAAAGAAAACACTAAATAAAATTAGAAATAGCATTTAATTACATATTCACTGTAAAGAATTAAATTACTAATGTGTATATACGTATAAAATAAATAAATAAATGTACAATTAAACCAAATAAGCAATGCACAATTTAAATCAATGAATGGTACATATACTTTTGGAACCGATAGCCTTGAAAAATGAACAATACAGGTAAAAACCATCTGTTTTACTGTATGTGAGTGGTATCAGTGAAGAGGGTTTAGCTCCATTGTTCTGTACCTGCGACACTGATCGACAAAATGTGCTGCTGTAAGTTCATTCTCTGTTCCTTCTGGAACTTTCTTCTCAAGCCACATCAGAAGCTGCATGACTGCGACTGCATCCCTAACCTGCGGGAAAAAGGATGGATGTTCTCCCATCGTGGCTGAGAAGTACAAAATCACCTGCTTGAGACCAGACGGATGCCAGACGGAGGGGATTAATTGAAGCAGTCAACAGAGGTCTGGCTTTAGGCCATAAACCACGCATGTTATCAAATGCAGTTGTTTTCGATTGAAAAACCTAATTCTGCAAAATATGTCAATAGAACACTGAATACAAGCAAACACCATGAGTAATAAAGGTTCCAATATGTTTGATGGAGGTTGTGCGATAAGGAGCGATAAGACATTGATGCTGCAATGAATGGAGTCCGTCTGGCCTCCTAATGTGGCTTTATGATGTGATAAAGTGCCCCTTATTCTAGAAATTACGATAATACAACAGGTATCAGTCAACAAAGTGTCCATCAGGGTTATCACTGCTTTACAAAAGTAATTAGGGGAGAATGTGTGTGTGTTCTCTTACATGAGCCTCTTTGAGAATACGCTGCTCAGTTGCATCTTTCACTGCTTTTGTGGTCAGTACTGGAGAATAGGTGCTTGTCAGAAGTTTGTCCTTAAAGGCATAAGATATGTTCATCAGCAGTAAAATCTTCACCTGTACTGTGGGACTCAAGCAACCTTATGAAATTATAATTTCAGTCAGGATCCATCCATCCATCCACCCAACCCATTCAGCCATCCAGCCATCAATCATCCATCTATCTACCCATCCGTCTTGGTATCTACCATCCATCCATCCAGCCATCTAATCCATCCATCCATCCATCCATCCATCTAATCCATCCATCCATACCTACCATCCATACATCAGTCCACAAATCTACTCATCCATCCATCCACCAATCTACTTATCCATCCATTTATCCATCTATCTACCCATCCATCCACCTATATACTCACCCATCTATCTACCCCATCCATCCACACCTCCATCCATCCATTTATTCAAATTTGTTTTGCACATCACAGCACATCTAGTCACAATAAGTAAAACATAAATTGGCTCCAATTTAATGTTCACCATATATTTATTTACATATCTGTCAATAAAATAATTTCATTTCAGACAGACTAGGAGGGGCAAAATAAAGTGGCTGAAATAGCTGTGCAGTGTGTCAAAAATAGAACATTGGCTCCACTGATTATAGCAATCTAATTTTGTCACACGTGCCTGATGTAGATGTGCATAACTAAACTTTTTTGACAGATGCAAGCACAGAGGCTTGTTTGTTCCATATTTACATTTATGTTTCAGCCTTTAAAAAGTAATATGGGAAAAAATTAATTAGGCTACTATTTAACACTTCTTGAACAGAAGCACAGGATAACATTAAAGGCCAAATGCAAAAAGTGAAAATCAATTATTAACACTTGAGGGGCTTGACTGAATCATCTTAGCCATATTTAGCCAACAGATAGTCTGAGACTCCTTAATTGAGCATCCAAGCTATCATAGACATATTAGTTGTCTATATTTTGGATCCAGGTCTTACCTCAGGAGTGATGAGCTCATACAGGGCTTGGTTGGTGTACTCTGTACCCACCCATACTCTCATGTTGGGTCTCTGTAGATAGGACTGCAGGTATGAGCGCACAGAGCTGTACTCAAGCAGCTGCACACAATAGGAATGGTAGCATGTAGTGTTCAGGTACACCTTCAACTCTTCTGTTATTCGTTCAGTGTGCACAAAGAGCCTGGTGAAGGAGGTTAGTTAGAAACTATACAGCACACCAACTAAGTATAGTGCTATTAATATGAAACAGAGGAACTTGCCATATCTCATCCATTGACAGCAGAGTGTAAGAATAGAAGAATGGATTAAAAGGGATATCGTTGCCTCGTAGATTAAACAGCCCTGAAAATAGAGAAAATATTTGGCCCGACAAGAGTTTTACAGAACAATTCAGAGAAACTCTCCTGCATGAGATGGCTTTGTGTTGTGCTGTTTTGTGCTTACATGCGGTCTCGTCCAGAGCTGAAAGCAGCACAGCGGTGGGCTTGTATGGATTGTCACTTATTTGGGCTCGTATCTGATCTACTTTCATTGGCCAGGTCCTTTCTGAACATCCAAACAAACACACACGCACAATGTAAATTTGAATTACAACAAAACCTTCAAGAAACAGTTCACCCAAAAATGAGAATTCTGTCACCATTTACTAACCCTTACAATAACATTTCCTATGCAATTACAATAAAAGGGAACATAGATGTAAAGAAGACTGATTTGTTAAAGATTCACTATTTTGAATCAAATCTGTTCAGTGAATCAGCTTTTTTACTTCACCAAAATGATTGTGTTTTTTTGGTTTAAAATGATTTATTCATAGATCAGACTGATTTGGTTCTCAAGTTCACTACATTGACTCAACACTTTAGTCTCAGCAGGAAGATTATTAGTAAACAGCACTGAAAAAAGATTTACATGTTCCTCACACAAAGCTATAATATGAATTCAGAGGACTTATAAATGATAATAGTAATAAAATGCACAACTCATTTTAAGTCCCACAGAAAAAAAATGCCATATACTGTAGTTTTAGACCAACATGAAGTTATTTTTAGGCTGACTGTGGCTTTATTCATGCCTCATTGACTTTATCTTGGCACCAGAATGAACTAGAATATCCCCTCTGTGAGCTGTCATTACTGTAAGTTATATCACTAGTCATTAAAGATTAAATCAGAGCTTTATTGCTCTGTCTGTCATGATCTTATGGTACTCTGCCCTATTCGCTTGGTACTTATCAGTCAAGTGATGCTGATAAGACATGCACACACCGATGACACTGTCAGGTAAGTGTGTGGGGTTATCAGGAGGCAGAGGAGGTCGATTTGTCCATATTTTATCCACCAGGTTATCAGGAATAGACTTCAGGATCCGGCCAGCTGGAGCCAGGTTGGTGTTGTAGATGTCAAAAATGTCTAAAGCAGCAAAGAATAATGACCAAATTATTCACGACTGATTTTGATAATCTTCGTCATTAGATTTGTTACTTATGTGATCATCTTAATATAGTTTATATATACACTTCAATTCAAAAGCTTGCTTCAGTAACATTTTTACAAATGTTTTTGAAAGAAGTCTCTTAGTCTCACCAAGGCTGCATTTATTTGATAAAAATAGTAAATATATAAGCAATATTGTGAAATATTATACAATTTAATATACGTTTTCCATTTGAATACATTTTAAAATGTATTATCATTATTCAATTTTTTATTTTATTTTGATGAATAAAAAAAGTTCAAAAGAACAGCATTTAAAACAAAAAAAAGAACAGAAAACAACACACACTTTTTAAACTTATTTTACATAAAGTATTTTATTAGCTCTGTTTGCTTACCTACAGAGAAGAGGAATGGGTCAAAGCCCACCTGATCTCCCTCAGGGATCTCTAGGATCAGCCAGTTGGTAATGCTGCGAATGGAGGCTGTGATCCAGTAGAGTTAGACCAGGAAAGTGTTACAGACTCAGATCGAATTAATAACAGACAAATAATAGAATTCTACACAGCAATCAATAGAATAACATCTTTCAATATCCTTTAAATATATGTTTTAAGACATTCATTCACCCACATGTTCAACTTCATTTGGACAAGTTTAAAATATGAATTTTACTCTCATATTGCTCCTCACCATCTCGCAGTAGCTCCCAGTTACAGTCCATTTGTCTCTCTGCCTGAATCCAGTAGCGGCTATCTGTCCACAAAACAGCCTTGTTTTGAGTAATTACTGCTGTTCCTAGAATTTAGAAACAGACTTTTGTTAGTTATAACAGAAGACAGGAGTGGGCCGTTTGTCAGGGACCAAAGAAGTGACAAACATAATGTGACTGAGAATGATGCATGGTGATACAGCAATATTATGATCAGTTGGCTGTGAAACACACCTGCGGAGCCAGTGAAGCCAGACATCCAGGCCAACCTCGCATCTCTGGGGGCGATGTACTCACTCTGCCAAAAAACCACAGTCAGTTACCGTCACAAAGGTAATGTCTGAGAATGAAGAAGATTGAAAGAGAAGAGGAGGTTTAGGGGGTCAGAAATTAAATGCCTACAAAACTGACAAAAACACAACAAATATTTAAAATTTGGGGATGAATAATTTTTAATCTCGTATATCATTTGATATATTTCATATTATTAATTCTAGGCCAAGTAGTTTTGGATTTAGTATGTGGTGTCTCTGCAGACCTAAGAGAGAATGTGCATTTAAAGTGCCCCTATTATGGATTTTTGAAAATGACCTTTCATGCAGTGTGTAAAACAGCTCTAATTGAATGAAAACATCCTGCAAAGTCTTAAATCTGAAAGTGCACCGTGTATAAAGTTATTGTCTCTCAAAAGAAAGAGTCGACTCTGAATCATTGAAACGAGTCGTTTTTAAAACGAATCCCAAGCCGTGTCATGTTGAGGTCAACATGAAACATTAGCATATTGCCCGCCCACCTGTTGGCCTTTTCCTGTTGGTCTGAATGAAAATGCAAATTCATTCTTTACCACTAGATGCCGCTTTTGGAGCGGTAAAAACAGCGTTTTCCCCGGTAACGGCTGTACACAAAGCAGCACTGAGCTCACAAACTACTTTATTAGGCATTACAGGCATGATAAAATGAAAATGAGACCAATCTGACCAATCACCGCAGATTAGCATCATGCAAAGGAGGGGTTTGGAAAAATGAATCGTTGAGCAAATCGTTTGGGAGTCCTTGAGCAATTAAGGTAAAAATAAATGCATATTATAAGACAATGAAAGTGTTTTTTGACCTTGCATGCATGTCAACCTGTTGTTGGGGACTTCCAAAACCAAAATATGAACCTTTCATTACCCATAATAGGGGCACAAAAAAAATTATTATTATTTTTGTTGATTTTATAGAAATCATAATTGTTAAAATATTAGAAATTATTTAGACTTCTTTGATATCAGTGTATGGCATGGTTTGTGATTTTATATGGTTAGTTAAAAGAAAAGAAATATAAATTCCAGGGGACCAGTATTGCCTCTTAATATAAAAGTTCATTTCTGACAGTCTTTAGAAGTTACCAGATGAGCATCTGTGGCTGGGATGATGTAGGCTGAGATGTTCAAGGGGATCATGGATGCTCTCAGATCACGAAGCCTCAGAGTCGTGTTTACAGCTGTTGGTGGCAAATACTGGAGCAACCAGAATGAATCATTTAAATATACTGCATCAAAATTATTCTGAATTCATTAAGTTATCCACAATCCACAAATGTTAAATATCACAAATTCACTTTTCAACCCATAATTCGAAACTCAACCCATATAAAAACACTTAGTTTAAAGGGTTAGTTCACCCAAAAATGAAAATTCTGTCATCAATTACTCACCCTCATGTCATTCTAAACCCATAAGACCTCCGTTCGTCTTCGGAACACAAATTAAGATATTTTTGATGCATTCTGAGAGCTCTTTGACCCTCACATAAACAGCAATGTAATTACCACGATCAAGGTCCAGAAACGTAACAAGTAGATCAGTAAAATAATCCATGTGACCTAAGGGGTACAACCGTAATTTGACGAAGCTAAGAGAATACTTTTTGTATGCAAAAAAACAAAAATAATGACTTTATTCAACAATTCGTCTCCTCCGCGTCACCCTGGCTCCATTTTGGAGATTATCCACTAAACGTAAACAGCGTATGCTATTCTGTGTCAGCTGCGTGACACGGATACATTGTTTTCGTTTTCTTCGGGCACAAAAAGTATTCTCTTAGCTTCGTCAAATTACGGTTGAACCCCTGATGTCACATGGATTATTTTACCGATCTCCTTGCTACATTACTGGACCTTGATCGTGGTAATTACATTGCGGTCTATGGGAGGGTCAGAGAGCTCTCAGAATTAATCAAAAATATCTTAATTTGTGTTCCGAAGATGAACGGAGGTCTTACGGGTTTAGAACCACATGAGGGTGAGTTATTAATGACAGAATTTTCATTTTTGGGAGAACTAACCCTTTAAATGATAAGGCTGTGTGAGCAGTTCACAGATAACACACACACACACACCTCGTTGAGATCAGATTTTGGGTGTGCATGACCTAAAAACTGTGTTCTTATCAGAAGAGAAGATCTCCTCACAGTCTCACCAAGGCTGCATTTATTTGATGAAAAATATAGTAAATATATAAGCAATATTGTGAAATATTATACAATTTAATATACGTTTTCCATTTGAATACATTTTAAAATGTATTATCATTATTCAATTTTTTATTTTATTTTGATGAATAAAAAAAGTTCAAAAGAACAGCATTTAAAACAAAAAAAAGAACAGAAAACAACACACACTTTTTAAACTTATTTTACATAAAGTATTTTATTAGCTCTGTTTGCTTACCTACAGAGAAGAGGAATGGGTCAAAGCCCACCTGATCTCCCTCAGGGATCTCTAGGATCAGCCAGTTGGTAATGCTGCGAATGGAGGCTGTGATCCAGTAGAGTTAGACCAGGAAAGTGTTACAGACTCAGATCGAATTAATAACAGACAAATAATAGAATTCTACACAGCAATCAATAGAATAACATCTTTCAATATCCTTTAAATATATGTTTTAAGACATTCATTCACCCACATGTTCAACTTCATTTGGACAAGTTTAAAATATGAATTTTACTCTCATATTGCTCCTCACCATCTCGCAGTAGCTCCCAGTTACAGTCCATTTGTCTCTCTGCCTGAATCCAGTAGCGGCTATCTGTCCACAAAACAGCCTTGTTTTGAGTAATTACTGCTGTTCCTAGAATTTAGAAACAGACTTTTGTTAGTTATAACAGAAGACAGGAGTGGGCCGTTTGTCAGGGACCAAAGAAGTGACAAACATAATGTGACTGAGAATGATGCATGGTGATACAGCAATATTATGATCAGTTGGCTGTGAAACACACCTGCGGAGCCAGTGAAGCCAGACATCCAGGCCAACCTCGCATCTCTGGGGGCGATGTACTCACTCTGCCAAAAAACCACAGTCAGTTACCGTCACAAAGGTAATGTCTGAGAATGAAGAAGATTGAAAGAGAAGAGGAGGTTTAGGGGGTCAGAAATTAAATGCCTACAAAACTGACAAAAACACAACAAATATTTAAAATTTGGGGATGAATAATTTTTAATCTCGTATATCATTTGATATATTTCATATTATTAATTCTAGGCCAAGTAGTTTTGGATTTAGTATGTGGTGTCTCTGCAGACCTAAGAGAGAATGTGCATTTAAAGTGCCCCTATTATGGATTTTTGAAAATGACCTTTCATGCAGTGTGTAAAACAGCTCTAATTGAATGAAAACATCCTGCAAAGTCTTAAATCTGAAAGTGCACCGTGTATAAAGTTATTGTCTCTCAAAAGAAAGAGTCGACTCTGAATCATTGAAACGAGTCGTTTTTAAAACGAATCCCAAGCCGTGTCATGTTGAGGTCAACATGAAACATTAGCATATTGCCCGCCCACCTGTTGGCCTTTTCCTGTTGGTCTGAATGAAAATGCAAATTCATTCTTTACCACTAGATGCCGCTTTTGGAGCGGTAAAAACAGCGTTTTCCCCGGTAACGGCTGTACACAAAGCAGCACTGAGCTCACAAACTACTTTATTAGGCATTACAGGCATGATAAAATGAAAATGAGACCAATCTGACCAATCACCGCAGATTAGCATCATGCAAAGGAGGGGTTTGGAAAAATGAATCGTTGAGCAAATCGTTTGGGAGTCCTTGAGCAATTAAGGTAAAAATAAATGCATATTATAAGACAATGAAAGTGTTTTTTGACCTTGCATGCATGTCAACCTGTTGTTGGGGACTTCCAAAACC
This sequence comes from Sinocyclocheilus grahami, assembly GCF_001515645.1. Classification (NCBI taxonomy): domain Eukaryota; kingdom Metazoa; phylum Chordata; class Actinopteri; order Cypriniformes; family Cyprinidae; genus Sinocyclocheilus; species Sinocyclocheilus grahami. The sequence goes on along the minus strand of NW_015505586.1, from coordinate 226,711 downwards.
AAAATATGAACCTTTCATTACCCATAATAGGGGCACAAAAAAAATTATTATTATTTTTGTTGATTTTATAGAAATCATAATTGTTAAAATATTAGAAATTATTTAGACTTCTTTGATATCAGTGTATGGCATGGTTTGTGATTTTATATGGTTAGTTAAAAGAAAAGAAATATAAATTCCAGGGGACCAGTATTGCCTCTTAATATAAAAGTTCATTTCTGACAGTCTTTAGAAGTTACCAGATGAGCATCTGTGGCTGGGATGATGTAGGCTGAGATGTTCAAGGGGATCATGGATGCTCTCAGATCACGAAGCCTCAGAGTCGTGTTTACAGCTGTTGGTGGCAAATACTGGAGCAACCAGAATGAATCATTTAAATATACTGCATCAAAATTATTCTGAATTCATTAAGTTATCCACAATCCACAAATGTTAAATATCACAAATTCACTTTTCAACCCATAATTCGAAACTCAACCCATATAAAAACACTTAGTTTAAAGGGTTAGTTCACCCAAAAATGAAAATTCTGTCATCAATTACTCACCCTCATGTCATTCTAAACCCATAAGACCTCCGTTCGTCTTCGGAACACAAATTAAGATATTTTTGATGCATTCTGAGAGCTCTTTGACCCTCACATAAACAGCAATGTAATTACCACGATCAAGGTCCAGAAACGTAACAAGTAGATCAGTAAAATAATCCATGTGACCTAAGGGGTACAACCGTAATTTGACGAAGCTAAGAGAATACTTTTTGTATGCAAAAAAACAAAAATAATGACTTTATTCAACAATTCGTCTCCTCCGCGTCACCCTGGCTCCATTTTGGAGATTATCCACTAAACGTAAACAGCGTATGCTATTCTGTGTCAGCTGCGTGACACGGATACATTGTTTTCGTTTTCTTCGGGCACAAAAAGTATTCTCTTAGCTTCGTCAAATTACGGTTGAACCCCTGATGTCACATGGATTATTTTACCGATCTCCTTGCTACATTACTGGACCTTGATCGTGGTAATTACATTGCGGTCTATGGGAGGGTCAGAGAGCTCTCAGAATTAATCAAAAATATCTTAATTTGTGTTCCGAAGATGAACGGAGGTCTTACGGGTTTAGAACCACATGAGGGTGAGTTATTAATGACAGAATTTTCATTTTTGGGAGAACTAACCCTTTAAATGATAAGGCTGTGTGAGCAGTTCACAGATAACACACACACACACACACCTCGTTGAGATCAGATTTTGGGTGTGCATGACCTAAAAACTGTGTTCTTATCAGAAGAGAAGATCTCCTCACTGAGAGGCCAGATTAGGCCTGTATGCTGGAGACAGGGTTATTATTTTTTCTTTCCACTGCTCTCTGAGCTAAAGACAAGTCCTAGCAGAGGGCTGAACCAGTTGTGGGGATATACAGAGGAAAACATGGACACAGTATGGATAGAAGAATAGAGTACCGGAGGAATTGCCGAACAGTTCCTCTCACTGCCTGACCCTTCTTTGGCCCACACAGCATATCTGCCTCCTGTGATGACACACGAGAAGAGACACATGCTGAACAACAGAGTAAATGTTTTAAACTCACTGTCAGCACATGTGGTGAACAAAGGTCAGCAATTGTGGTTAAACTTATGCCTTTATAATTCAAGATGACAATGTTTTCACATTACAATATGACTGAAACAGTAAAAGCAACCCAACAGCTGCACTACAACTCAAAAACATGCAGAAAATCTCAAAAACCACAATGTAAACAAACCAATTATAGTAAACAAACCATACATAGCATAATTTTATTAATTAAAAAAAACATTAATCACACAGTCGCTTACATAATCATATGTAAACAGATTCGTTTTATGGTTAGAGTGAGCAAACAAATGACATTTTATGGCAGAATTCATTTTTAGGCGAAAGACATGCAAATACAATTCACACATAAACCAAACACACATGACAAAAAAACAGATGGTGACCAGAAATGTTGCCTTAATGAAAGTCTTACTCATACAGTGCATGATTGTCGCATAGTTACACCACACTATCAAGACTAAATCGCCATCACATACACATTTTTTTTTGTTACCTTCAAGAACCACAAGACACACAGCCAGTATCCAGCCTGAGGAGCTCATTTTAGACCATCTGCTCCAAGCAAGTCCACACACAGTGTATGTCAGCAGGGCACGAGTGTTTCTGTCTTGTGAGTCAGTGTGTGTGTATGTCCTATCTGAAACTACATGCATTACCAGAGGAGTCCTAACCAGATCAATGTGCAATAGCTGAGGGGGAGGAACTTTGGCTGTGACTCTAATCTTTACTACTGTAATAAAAGCACAGTGTCTGTCTCCCTATGCCCTTCTTTAATGTGCAGTGCATTTACCCAGGCATAGCGAACAAATTGCTGGTCGCATAGTAAATAATAGCTAATGTCTCCTGTTACATATGTACTGTTGGCTAGTACGTTCCTGAACTCCACTTCAATGTCCTCTTCTAACAACATCTCTCTGCCTTTCAATGTCAGGAAGTTTCGCAAGAAAGTTTTATTGTTAAAGGGATAGTCAACCAAAAATGAAAACTCTGCCATCAATTACTCATACTCATGCAGTTACATATATTTCTCTCTTCACTGGAACATACAATGAAAGTGGATGTGGATTATTTCAAGCTCTGAAATGACCTTAAAACCACTGTAAGTAGTAGAAGTAAAGTAGTTCATGCACTTCAAGTACTTTATTTCAAGACATATGAAGGCAAACGGCAGCTTTGTGTGATAAAAAGATCAAAATTTAAGTCAGTATTCACTTAAAATGGTCCATTCTGCAGTATAGATTTAAAATCGAGTTCACAGTTCCACATATTCAAACTTCACATTTTTTTTTATTCCAGAGGATTAATCATATAGGGGAGAGTGGGGTGAATTAAGCCTGCTGGCAACCTTAAACACAATTGGTGATATGATCATAAATATGTGAAGAGTTATGTATTTTACTCACCATGTGATGGAGAGAGGCCCATGGAATAATTGGTAACTACATTTCTGTAAAAAAACAAAAAACGGCCCATGTTTCTTGTGTTTGTACAATTACAGACAAATCTGTAATATCACTTTACTATACTGTAATATGTTTGTGATTTAGGAAGTTATTATATGAGGCTATACTGTTAGCATTATGTTAGCTCTAAACTGCTTGATGAACAAATTTGTTAAAATGGTGAGAGTGGGGTAATTTGAGCCAAATGTCCTGGGGTAAGTTGAGCCAGTGGTTCCCCCCTTCTTATGATTATACAGTATTATTTAACTGTAATTCTACATTATATTAAGACCAAACACTTTTTTTATTTGTTCTTTGTTTTGAACTTGGTTTTGCTCTGAAAATTTTAAATAGGCCTTGTTTATGAAAATTGGCCATTTTTATGAAATTGTATTTCCCTGCAGTATTTATAAGTGAGGTGTTAAGTGGGAGTATTAGCCCAGTTCTGTAAGGTCAATTGCAGTCCATTGTTTTGTTTTGTTTTTTAATTCTTCAATTTGAACTTTATTTTGTTCTGAATTTTTTAAATATATAAAATGCCTTTATATATTATAGTTGTGAACCGTATCTTTTAATTAACCCAGCATCTTGAGCCACAGGTGGAGAAAAACCATGGATGAATGGCCAGTCCATCACAAGGCTCACACATAGATACACAAGAATAATTTTTATTTAAATTCTCTTCCTTTGATACAGCTTGACTTTAGACTTGGATATCATCCATCCCTCATTTACTTAGTGTACAGAAAAGAGCAGCTTGAGCATTCTTGAGCAAGCTCTAAAGTGACCTAAAACCACTATAAATGCACCATAAAAGTAATCCATGCAATTAGAGTATATTTCAAGACATATGAAGGCAAACGCATTGTTTGATGAACAGATATAATTTTAAGTCATTATTCACTTAAAATGTTTAATTCTGCAGTACAGATTTAAAATCTAGTTCACACTTCCACATATTCAAACCTCACATCACATGTAGTTTTAGGATCTATATTTTTTCATTCCAGAGGATTTAACACGCATATATACAGTATATATATACATATATATACACACACACACACAGGTGCATCTCAATAAATTAGAATGTCGTGGAAAAGTTAATTTAAGTAATTCAACTCAAATTGTGAAACTCGTGTATTAAATAAATTCAATGCACACAGATATATATATATATATATATATATACACATACATACATACATACACACACACACGGTATATATACATACACACACAGTCTTCTTGAAAGTTTGCTGAGAACCAATGATGTTTGGGTCAGCTAGGTCCAACATATTTAAATATACACAAGAGTGGCAGTGGAAGGGATTTTGGTCTGGTGTTCATACTAAGGTATCATCGGGCTTCAGACTTGGATAAAATCCATCCCTCGTTTACTTGAGCATTCTCAGTTGTGTTTTACCTCAGAATAAATGTTCTACAGGTATAGAATAACATGATTGTGACTAAGTAATGACATAATTTGACTTCACTTTAAATGACATCCCTGAGTTTACTGTGTACTTTTTGGCCCATTTTGACCAAAATCATCACTTTGATTTCAAACAATCCAACAGAAAAGAACTTTGAGTTAATCTCTAATAAACAATAAGAAGCTTAAATAAATGAAATAATACTGCATGTCACTTGATTGTTATATGAAGACAATTGTCTGGACAGAGATAATTACTGTGCCACAGTCAGATCCCAGTGAACAGCTGAGATGCACGTCTGGCCGTTCCTCTGCCACCAGATTCATTACTGCATAGCAACAGTACAATTTGCAGACTAGGAGGAGATTTACCTTGCTGATATGTTGTATTCATAAAAGCAGATTATTAATACAAAATCTCTACATTCAAGTGTTCAGAAAGTTCCTCAATATGAAAACAATGTCAACATGAAATTAAAATCGGCGCTATTTACTTTGTAAACATTGCTGGTCTTATTTTGAATGATTCATCTTTGCATTTTAAATCAACCATTGGATTTCATAATCTTTTATCATTTAATTTTCATAATCTTTTTTTTAGATAAAAACTAAAACTAAACAAAAAAACTAAAGAAAATAGATTTCCTCTTTCAGTGACGTCACACATCAATAACAACATAAAAATACTTTAACAAACCATAAAACCTAGCAAAAGGCCGTTACTAATTAACACAAGAACCCACAATCAGTGGCGATAAGATAAAACCACAGGACCAACATTTCAGAGCTCCATCATCGGGGACATGCGAGTAAATTTACATAAGATTAAAGACAGACACTGTTTGTTACACAATGTATATCCAATGTGAAATCCTTGTCCTAGTAAGTGTTACTAATCAACCAGCAGGGGACAGGGTTGCTCCATTAGTTTTTTTTCTGGCTGTAGTGGTCCTAACTTGATATGGGGGGAAATATTATACAGCATAAATGCAACTGATTATATTATTTATAATTATATTGAACCCTTAAACATAGTTGAATCAGAGCAAAAACATGAATGTTCAAAATCTCTTAAAAACATTTTGTTGTAATGCAACTTGGAATAAATTAATTACAGTGATATGAATACATTACAATTAATTCAATTAATATAAGCAATTAAAGACAGGAAATATATAAAATCAATAAAAAGTCAGAGTCAAATAAATTATACATTCACATATATACTAACATAACTCAGTACTTTTTTGCCAACCAGATTTAATTAGCCTAGTTGACAATTTCCTATTGCTGCTTATTTACATAAACACAAACATATGCGATTGCACATACTTTATGCAATTTTATTCAATTGCATCCTTATTTACAAGCTTGTGAACACACAGACAGACTCGATTATGTCCTGAATTATGTAAATTTGCGTGCTCACATGCCAGCGAACCCTCCCCTGAAACCAGTGGCTGTCTTCATTATTTGCTCAAATGAGCACAGTGCTCAAAGTTATAGATAGATATTAATAAATGGTAGCCCTGGCAACCGTTCCCTGGTAATGTGGAGCAGCACAGGGAGCCACAAGCAATACCTCCACTGACATAGAGCAGCAGAGCCCAGACGGCCTCACACTCACACTCACATCCATAGATCATTGATCTCAGATCAGTTCTGAGAGCAGCCCAGTGCAGTCACACACTACATTTACAACTGTAATCTTTGACTCAGGTAATGCAGCACAGTCATATGATATTGTGTCAGGTACCAACAGGTGAGTCCATCCATACCAAAAGATCTTTGCTTTGTTGTTTTGCAAAAATCCACTATAACAGCAAAGCAAAACAAAACCAACAAAGCAAAGCAAAAGAAAACAAAAAACAACAATTTGTGAACACACAGACAGACTCGATTATGTCCTGAATTATGTAAATTTGCGTGCTCACATGCCAGCGAACCCTCCCCTGAAACCAGTGGCTGTCTTCATTATTTGCTCAAATGAGCACAGTGCTCAAAGTTATAGATAGATATTAATAAATGGTAGCCCTGGCAACCGTTCCCTGGTAATGTGGAGCAGCACAGGGAGCCACAAGCAATACCTCCACTGACATAGAGCAGCAGAGCCCAGACGGCCTCACACTCACACTCACATCCATAGATCATTGATCTCAGATCAGTTCTGAGAGCAGCCCAGTGCAGTCACACACTACATTTACAACTGTAATCTTTGACTCAGGTAATGCAGCACAGTCATATAATATTGTGTCAGGTACCAACAGGTGAGTCCATCCATACCAAAAGATCTTTGCTTTGTTGTTTTGCAAAAATCCACTATAACAGCAAAGCAAAACAAAACCAACAAAGCACAGCAAAGCAACAAAACAAAGCAAACCAGAACTTCGAGGCTTTTAGTTGTCTGGTTTTAGAGGGGTTTTGGACAATTTTGGGCTGGAAGGGGTTATTTTTGGCTGCAAAGATAAACCAATTTAAGTCAATCAGTCATATCAAATCAGTCAAAACCAGTCAACTTTAAAAATACATTTTTTAATGCAGGGTAGAGACTTGAGGGTGAGATATATTGACTTGGATCAGTAAGAAACCACCTAGAAATGCCCTAGCAACCATTAAAACACCATATTTCCTTTAGAAATTGTAAATTCAGTATCTCAGTAATGTTTAGTGTTTTGCTCTTCACATTATTTCCCATGATGTTGACTGTGTCCCTCACCTGCTCACTGTAAGTCTAACGCAGTCAATCATTATCTATGATGTGACTACAGTAGTTACTGTCAAATGCCTAGAGGTGCTGGTACGTAAATCATAGATATCAACGCTAGTAGAGACCAAGGACACACAGCATGCGTTTTCCCCTTGAAATATGTTATGCGGTGTCAAATGAAAAGGAGAGAAAGAGAGACAGAGGAACAGAACATGCCTACAGAAACAATGTTAAGTGTGCAGAGGAAATCCTTCAGGAGTAGCATATACAGTAAGCCTCTGAAAGTTGTGAGCTGGGTCACGTAATACAGTCTGTACCTCAACTTCAGTCCACAGTCTCTGAGCAGAGGAAACAAAACCCATTGCACTACAGAGCCCCTTCTGTCAACACAGACAATTTTAGGTCCCAAAGTCACAGACTGTGAACATAACGGTTTCCCTTTAGATTAGATTGATTACTGTGTTTTTGGCATGGACAAGCAGAAATTTCTCTAAATGGTAATTGCTGCAAACATCGCCAAGTATGCCAGATTAAAAACAGGTGGAAGTTTCTGTAAAGTTTGCAGCATGTTTGAAGTTAGCTTTTAACATCCAATGCCAAACATTGCAAGGAAATATTTAGTCACTGTGACCGAAATGCTCTCTGAATGTTTTTGCAATATACAATGTATCATCCAGTAAACAGTTTTTCAGAGCTACAAAGGGAAGTAATGAAAGTTGAAATCATCATGGGCTGCAATACACCAGATTCTGCTGAAAGGAGACCGGAACGTAAAGACGGAACAGATCACGAACCTGGACGCATGTCATCAGAGTGATCTCATTGACATGTGAAGCAAATTATATACACTATGCTTACTGACATATTAGAATTAATTAAGCGAATCATACATTTATTCTGTCATTAGATCCACCCATTTAATCTAACTGATATTCCTGGGACTTCATCGGTTGAAAAAATGAGATAACCTCAGATAGACCATGGGACTTTGAAGTAGATGCGAAGTGGGCCGGGTGTGAAAAAGGTTTCAGCAGGCCATGGGAGCTGTCAGATGCCAGTCAGAATGACTGATGATTGGGGTTGCTGTTCGATCCCGATGCTGGTCCCTGATCTGTGTAATCAGAACCTAAGAAACGGCGGGATTAGACGGGTCAGACAGGGTCAGGAGAGATGGATGTTGAACTTCCCTCTCGGCTGTTCTTAGACACTCAAAGGCAGAGGAGTTTTACATAATCAGCGGGTGGTCTCCGGGGGGCAAGACTAGAGCTGTACTAATACACACACACACACACACACACAGTCTCACACTCCACACTCAAACGCACCCCATGCTGCTCGCTCCAGAGGAAGAGACCCCACTGTGCGTCTACTCCTCAGAATTAATGAAGGTATGTGGAAGTGCTCTAGTTTTGAATAACAGAGAGCGCAGAGTTCAGTGCTCCTCAAAAGAAAGAGAATATGGCGCCTGAATTCTGTTTAAACAAATGCAGGCACCGTCTGCGAATAGGGTAAAAGGTAGGGCCTAAAACAAGGAAAACAAAAATAAAAACAGTGAAAGGAGGTACAAAAAAATTTCAATCTTGGCAGCAAGTCAAATTAAATAAAGTCAAATTTAATATCGTTGCTTTTAATTTTCTAGGTTTGCAATTTTCACAACCTCGTTACCAAAAACAAAAAACACCAAATAAACTATTTTAAAAGCAAACAAGTAAATACAGTAGGCAGGAATGGGCAACAGGGTTGCCAAAACAGACCAAATGAAGCTGTCACTCAGTATGGGCCAACTAGTTTGAGATTAAATAATATACAAACTTGTGCCCAAATTTAAAGGAAAATATTTATTTGACATTTTTTCTTATTATCAATAATTTGGGAAACATGATTGAATATTGAGCTCAGTGAATGAAGTCACAACTACAATATATATATATAAATAAATGAGAAAATATTTAAAGCACATAATATTATTTCTAATAGGTGTAAAGGTTAAAACAATGTTACTATTTTTGCAATAGGGAGAAAATCATGCAAAACATCGTTTTTTGTTTGTCATTAAAATCAGTTAATAATTAAAACCCTGTATACAAAAAAAAAAACTTAATAGATCAATGTCAAAATTCTGACACTGTATGATTTTATTTGTTGTATACAGTAGAGAAAGTCAAGACCTCTGAGGTGAGACAGACTAAAATCCTCATTTCAAAGTTGGAAACAGACATCTACATTTCATGCTAGGTTCATTTTTATGCTTCCCAAACATATTTGTGGAATGTGCCAACTGTCTTTGATGATTTCAGGTTTGCTGGGTATTTTTATATACTTTGTAGTGGAAGTGCATTTTATCTTCCCGTGATTGGTCCATCACATTAAATCACTGATGCCCTAATAAAACATCTCTCCCTTCACTCACTTATAAATATTTATGTGAGAGAGAGAGGGTGAGGGGTGCTGAAAACAAAGTCCAGCCGAGGGTCTTTTGCAGAGGAAGAGGTGAAAGTGAAGTTTCTATTAAAGTCTGCTCTGTTAAATATTTATGGGTCAAGAGTCGCTTTTGGTGATACCAGAAAGCACAATGACAAAGAATAACCTTCCAGACTTGCAGGACAACCCCACAAGCCCTCTGTTCCCCTCTCTCTCACACACAGACTAAAACAAGTGTGTCAAGAACACAAAGAACCAAACAACCTTTGTTATGCCAAAACTCAGATTTTCCCTCAGAAGGCCCTCACGATATATAAAGAGAACGAGAAGCAGCTGGACAATCATGTCATTACAGTGTGTTATTCGAAAAAAGCAGACACTCGTCTGTCCATTAATGAACAGAAATAGCTGGTTGACCACAGAATGAGAAAATTCTGCTCTTTATTGCAGTCATATATTCAGTCTGGTATGAGAGTCATCCGACGTCTCTTTCCCACAGTCCTAAATGGGCATAGTTCAAATCAACAAATGTGCATCTGAATGGCTGTGTTTCAAAATCTAGTGAACTACCGAGACTATCTGAATGTAGCCCATCTCTCCCGTTTTGCCCTGCAGTGGATGCTTGGGCCACATGGAAAGCGAGTCTCTTTATGTCTCCGGCACCCAGAGTGACGCATTCCGATGCTCTGAGAGAAGAGTAGGCGGTGACCTGTCACAGGGTCTGAGTGTTTACCAGGAGGAAGAAACGGTGCTCATTATGTTTATGAATGCGGTCAGTGTGGTTAGCTGGACATGAGGTGCATCACTCACTGAATATTAACCTACACCGAGGCTAAATGAAACTTTTAAGACATGTATAGATAAACACATTCAATAACATTTATTAAGCCATTTAACCACAAGAGGAACAAGGTCAAGCAGAAGCTATATTTACAAGACTGTTAATGGCTGGAATCTGCTGTGCATTAAGCCAGGACAGTGCTTTTCATGAGTTTTCCCTAGTGTTATATATAGTTAAACTTATACTGATATACAAATACAGTACATCAGTGTTATTATGGTTAACTAAAGCTTAAACTACTGCAAATGATTTTCAGTGATTAAAATAAAACTGAAATAAATGTATTAGGTACATTAGAAATTTTGCCCTGACAACTGAAACAAATAAGTGCTGAAATGACTAAAACTAAAATTGAAATAAAAATAAAGCAACAAACTAAAATTAAAAGTGAAAATATACTAGTAAATAGTAAAAATAAATAAAAGGCAATTCAAAATATTAATAAATACTATAATATGTGTGGTGTATTTAAAGTACCACAAAAATAAGTGATGATCACACACACACACACACAAAATATCTATCTATCTATCTATCATATTTTATGGGTATATTTTCAGATTTATTTTATTAATGTTTATTTATTTTATTAAGTCTAATGTCTGAAGTTTAGACTATAAAGCATAATTCACATTCTACTTTGGCAAAGAAGAATGCAATTTATGTTTACAAGCTCTGCTAAATGTTTTCTAACTCTTAATTTTCTTTATTTCTGCATAAATTTGACCTACATTATGATCAGATCTTCATCTTAAAGTCCTCTAAGAGAATCCAATTAAACAAGTAATGCACATATCATTGTATTCTTTCCCCACTTAATTATCAGCCAAAATGAGCAAATATCTCTGTGGGAGACCGTTTGTGAATGTCTAAGATTATCAGTTAATTTAAAGAGGTCGTTTGAGGAACCTTGGAAATGTTTGGATCACAAGTGGCGTTTGACCCGGAGAGTTTGAGAACCAGTGAGGTAGTGGGCTAAACCACATCCCTGACTATACGATAAGAAATCTCACAGTCTCCATAACCCAAAAGACTGGGCTGATATGAAGGCACTCGTCACATCTAACAGATGCCATTACTGGCCAGAGACCTGTGTGACCTTGTTCAAACCACACTGCATCTTAAATCTCCTCCAGACATGAGGGTCACGAGGTCACCGGTGATAAGATGGGAGGAAAAACTAATCTAAATGATACTCAGCCTGTACGCAGCAGACAAAGAACGGACATGCCATCACTTCAAAAGGTACAACAACAGTCATTTTGGCATCCAAACTGTTCAATGCTCCACATTCATTCTTGCTTTTCCACTGCTATTTCACACTTAAGTCTGACAGGTAAATTAAACATTCATTCGAAGGCATTGTATTTTAAGGTTCAGGTCAGGTGCAAAAAGAAATAAATGAATGCCTTCAGCACTTTCAAGTGGCATTTCTTCCTCAGAACAGCACTGGTGGAAAATCACAGCCTCTTGCACAAAGTCAAAATGAAGGGAAGATGGGATGAATGGAGCAAGATGCGAGTCTAACATCTGACAAAAGGCAAAATCTGAGGCATTTTCCAAACAATGCACCACACACCAGACTCCATCAGACTTCCCGGAGTCGATATTCTGAGCCTTTTAATGACATCCAGCAGCTAGACTGGAGCAATTAAGTCAGGTGAGCGCCCGTGCGCTACAGGAAGATATCGACTCGGGGGACTGAAGGAAAACATCCAAACAAGCGAACGAGCAGGTCGGTAAACAGGAAAATACAGAGGAAGGGAGGTGTGGATTGCATGCTGGTTTCAGGGACAGGGCCGCACTCCAGCCGCTACTGTCCTTGCTTCCTATCGGCCGGCTCAAGCTTCCCTGCTCTCTGGCATCCTGTCTCTTGGCTCATTTGTGTATGTTTGCATCTCTGTTTGTTAAATTATACTGTAATTAATTGCCTTTTAATTTGCCATTGGACATTTTCCAGTTGAATCACAGAGGATGTTGCTGTACTCTCAGCTGGGGAATTCTGCAATGCTTTATGGTGACCCTAATCAAGGTAACAGCTCAAACACACACACACACACACACACACGTCTGGACTGTATGGAGGTTCTCAGCTGGCCAAATGGACCCTACAGCTTGATTAAGGGCGGATATTTTTTAATTCCTCCTTTTCCTAAAGCCTAATCTTGGATAAGAGATTGCATATCCAAGGGACTAAGCATGTTGGCATGACTAACAATAAGATAAAGGTGTACCTTTGATTCACAATTAACTGGGTTTTATTGAGACACCATGTGAAGTAGTTTTCACAGTGAAATATGTGTCTTATAGAAATAATTCCAGTCAACAGTCTGTATTGAACCTGGCACAGAGTCTGATCCACGTATTCAGAGAGCAATAATTAGCTTGAAGAGGGATTTGCTTGCAGCCTAACCCGACCTTTGTAAGCTTTGTGAATAATGGCCTGAGACTTCTACTAACAAACAGCACATGCAGAAAAAAGACCACTGCTGAAAGACAAAGTGATTTTTTTTCCCTCTCTAAATTCCATTGGGGGACTTTTGAGGCTGTCCCAGCGGGCCACAGACTGGATATAATAGAGGAACAAGAAGACCCCAGGACGGCCAGTCAAGATGTGGCTGTGAGACTGGCTGATTATTATTTTGAGCGTGTGTGTGTGTGTGTGTGTGTGTGAGAAATTCACAATACCAGATGTAAAATACTCATTAAAGTTTCACAACATTGCATTATTGTGACATTTAGTTATACTCATTTCTTCTGAATTCATTATCTGGATTTTACTCGTACTGTTGGGAAAAGGCAGAAATATTTTTGTACTGAGACATGACGCAGTATTTTAATAAGCTCTGAGGATTATTATGAAATATTTCAGAAACACTTTACAATAAGGTTCATGTTAACACTTCTTAACGCAATAGCTAACATGAACATGCAACAAGAATGAACATGCATACTTTTACAGCATTTATTATTCTTTGGTAATCTTACTTAATATTAAGGCAAATCTGAATTTTCAGCAGCAATAACTCCAGTCTTCAGTGTCACACAATCCTATTAGAAATATTTATTATTATTAATGTTGAAAACGGTTCTGTTGAAAAAACCAGCAGTCGTTTTAAAACTGAATTTTTTAAGTATTTGCGGTCACTTTTGATCAATTTAATGCCTTAATAAATAAAACTAATAATTTCCTTGAAAAAAAAAAACTTTCAAACAGTAGTGTACACTAATAGATTTTACATTAGTGTAGTAATTACAAATTAGAATTAACCTTTAATAAGTTTAATAAAAGCAGTACATTTTTATATGTATTTTGTACAATCTTTGTACAAAAACTTTTGGTCTTAACAGAACAAAACGACAAGAATAAATACAGAATAAAATGTCCTTGTTTTTAATTTAAGACTTGCGATCCATCTCCTGAAGTAAATACCTTTTTTATTTATTTTTTTTTACAAGAGAAATTGTGTTGCTGCTTTTATATGGGGTGGTGCATCAATATCAAAACACATCCACTGCACTCATTTTGTTGGAAAATTGAGGCCTGCGAGGCAATATGATACTGACAGACAGGGACATTGAATTTGCTCTCCACTGGGAAAGAGCAAATGAAAGTAAGAGACAAACAGACAGATAAAAGTGAGAGAATTCAATCGGTAGATGGACACAAAGGCAGAAGGATCAGCCTGACACATCCTGTCAAACCCTGAGTGTGCATCACCGTTGACCCTTAGAGAATGAAAGCACAGCCGCTTGCACGCACACACACACTTCAAACACACGGCCAGACTGCTAGTTCTGACCTCTCTAACACTTTCTTTGCACTCATCTGGTGACAAACTCTATTTTTAGGCCATTATATTCCTGGCACTCGTACATTTCACCTATCAGTTTTCCCTTGCTCATTTAACATTTAAAGACATTAAAGGTGCACTCCTTTCCTCTAGCCTTTAATTCAACAATCTGATACACAAATGCACATATGCGATGTTGATTTCAGATTAAAATCCTCAAAAACACATTTGAAGCACGTAGGAAAAGGTCATAGGCAGATTGGTAAACACATTCCATGTGCGGCATGTTTACTTTCAGGTTTTGTGGCCTTGAGGGCACCTCAGAACTTGCTAGGTTAAAGTAAACTGCAGTGCAAATGGGCCGTGGCGAGACTGCTGCATTGCTCCAACTGTGTTTCTTGGAGAGGCTGAAACGCACTGATTAAAGTGGATTGAAGCCCTTCAGCACTCTCAGAGAGACGCTCATGCCTGCGTTCATCACATTATGTTTAAATCAGAACAAGTGTGTTTATAAGTCTGCATGAGGTTGAGGTACGTTCTAACCTGCTCTAATATCCTGAGAGACTTGTGGTTACGCAGAACGGCGCAGTTCTCCATAAGTCATAAGATGAAAAATGGTCAAAGCAGATGGCCGGTCAACATAAGCGTCCCTTCTCTTTTGGCTAGTTGATTCATGATCTCAGCCTGCAGTCTCTTAAAGACTAACAAAACAAGAGAAAAGCAAAGCCAAACAAAGCAGAGTTTTCTTAAGTTATGGGGGTTTCTGAATCGTTGGGTGCCGTGTGAGTGAAGGAGGAAAAGGAAAGCTGTGTCATGGGAATACAGACACCCACTGAGGTAGCTGAGGCCATCACAGAGAATTTCCTGATTGTACATCTAACCTTTCAGCACCTCCTCCTGTGGCCTGCACACATAACTGGGTTACCAGGTCAGTGTGAAAAATCCCAATGAGCAACACAACCAAACTCAGCTCAAAACCGTTAAAGCTTTTTCAGATAGTTCATTATGTAGGCCTAAATATTATAGTCAATATTCAATACCATTGGAGGAAAAATAAATCAAGCATGATGATTTGAAAATGAACAAAGTGCGATAACTGAGGTAAGGGAGACTTTAAATAAATGCCTAAAGTTCCATGCTGCCTTTTCTTTGCCTAAATTCATACGGAATATTTCTATACAAATTCAATACTGTAGACTTTCTGTTTTTGCAAAAAAAAATTAAGTAAGAAAAAACAAAATAAAAAAGTGACTTCTAGAAGATTGGCTGTTGCTGGTGATCAAAACCCTTACATCTAAATGTGCAACATGTTCAAAAGTCTGGGATCAGTATGACTTTTATTCAGCAAGAATGCATAAAACTGATCATAAGTAACAGTAAGGACATTATGTTACAAAAAGATTTAAAATAAATGCTGTTTTTTTAAAGTTTCTATTCATTAAAGAGTCTTGAAAAAAAAACGATCATGGCTTCCACAAAAACCTTAAGCAGCAGAACAGTTTAACATTAATAATAAAAAATGTTTCTTGAGCACCAAATCAGCATATTGAAATGATTTCTGAAAGACCATGTGACACTGAAGAAAGCAGTAATGATGCTGAAAATTCCGCTTTGACATCACAGAAATAATTGCATTTCAAAATTCAGTGTTACCGTGTTTACTGTATTTTTGATCAAATAAACACAGCCTTGGTGAGCAAGAGAGACTCTTTTCAACAACATTTAAAAAAATCTAATAAATCTCTTTCTCTCTCTCTCTCTATATATATATATATATATATCACAACCATTTAAACACAGATATATATATATATATATATCACAACCATTTAAACACAGTCCGATTTCACTTGAAAATCACAGGCTTAGCAACCCTGGCTATAACCTTCAGCTGCATGGTAAAGACAAAAATGCACGTCACCTCAGTGACCGTGACTAAAGCAAGGGATGAAGAGAGAATGTGCGCACCACGAGAACATTGACCTGCACTCAAACAAACACAGGCCTCGGCTTCTGTTCTGAACATACACTGACAAAACACAACCATTTGCTCAGACTGTAAATTTGAATTTTACTAGAGCATGACAAACTCAAAACATTATGAGTCTGTAATGACTATATACCACAGTAAAGGTACAGAATAATAGCATCAAAAATTAAATAAGTGAAAAGAAGCAAAACCGGGTATCTGGACACGGTCTTTTATATGAACAGATTATCAAAAGCACAACACAATTAAATGGCAAGTAATCAAAATTATCGCAAGTCTAGTAGCTAAAAAATATACATTCTGGTCAGTACTTCTCAGCTTCCTAATAACAGAGATAAACCCTGAAATAAAACAAATGAGGGAAAATTACCCTAAAAGTTCCTCTTGATCTCTTGGCTAAAGCTTCAAAGTATAAATGGCTGGGAGAGATGTCTACTGCTTAGATTAGCAAAGACGTTCATTAACTTACTCTGACACACTGACATCATTGGTTTACAATGATCATGCGTCACGGACAGTCACGAGTGCTCAGAATGAGCATATTTTAGGCTCAATCCAATATCCAATAACCTTCTTCAGCAGCTTGCATCTTTGCACTGAAGCTAACGGCAATGACTCCGCTGTGTTTATCACATGTAAATCCTGCAGCTGGACTTATAAAGCATAATGGAGCTCTTCATCAAAAAGATGAATTTGGAACTGTCACCGAATTGATCCATGTTTCATCGCTTTCTCATGAGAGCTGCCTTCAGCCTCTTTCTCATAATCACATCAGATTCAAAACATAAATGAACAGAGAAAAAGAGCTTAATAAAGTGCTGAATGCTAACACAGGAATTCATGAGAAGAAAAATATGCTCTTCTGCTCTTAAAACATAAAAGTGCAGTAACAGTTTATAAAACACTCTAGCCTGAACAGAATGACTCACAAGAAGAAAGGAAGAAAACGAATGTGTGACATGAAAGGGAAAAATATGTGAGAACAATTTTATAACACAGTCTACACTACCAGACTAAAGTTGGGACACGCTTTCTCATTCAAATATATTAAGTAACACAAATGGAAGTATGGGAAGTATGCAGTGATCCCGTCTGGGATTCTTTTAATCTGTATTAAAAGAGCTTCCATGTTTGCTGGCCACTTTTTGGCTGCTATTCCTTCACTATCCAGTTTCAAAATTAATTAAACAAAAATTAAAATAAATAGTGCAATTTTCCAGTTTTGTTATAAAAAAAAAAGAAAGCAACAATGTATTTTTGTCTATAATACTAAATTCAAGCATTTACATTTTTTTCCACCTCATCTAATAAAAAAATGCAACTATTTTAGGAATTTAGTATTGATATTGTATTGTATTTTGTATGATCTGATCTTTATGAAAACATACAATTTTAAATAAAAAACTAAGAATTAAGGTCCATTCTTAAACATAATCCTCAATTGTGTAGAAGTAGTTCGTACAAGTGTAAAAGTAAGGTTGTATGAATTCACCTAACAACTTGCCAATAATTTGTTATATCAAAAAAAAAAAAAGTTTACAGATTGCCATGTGTGTTGGTTTTTCCAAGACCGTGAGAAAAATTTTGGTCTAGTATTGATAATAATATCAATACTATCAACTATATTATTATACTGTATAAAAATGTAAAATTCTGTCATAACGTCATCCTAAAACTTCCAAGAAGCTTTCAAGCTCCAAAAAAGGACAGACTAAAGCAGGGGTGCCCAAACTCGGTCCCGGAGGGCCAATGTCTTGCAGAGTTTAGCTCCATCCCAAATTAGACACACCTGAACCAGCTAACCAAGCTCTTACTAGGCTAGGAGGGTTAATCAATGAATAATGACATACGTTCTGGATTTTTTGAGTGAACAAATTCTTTCAGAAGGCTACACATGAATGGAATATAGCTGACAGCCATTAGACTGTACTTTGAACCAAGAACCAAGTCTCAATCAACCATGAGCTGATCAGACATCTTTGAGTTAGTGAAGGCTGCCAGTGTGTCTTTCTCTCTCCAGCCTAGGACTTCTGTCAAGTGTCCTCTTTGCTCATCGTGTCACCAATTATGCATTCTGCTGCCACTGAAGCACTCCTGGCACGCTATGCTTCTGTCAAGGACATTCAGTCTGGCCTCTGTCAGATGGGGCACTTGTCAAGCTGCCAGTGCACCCGGTGACACTACTCTTCACAGCACACTGTCAGCTGACCGCAATGAATTAATACATAAACCAAAACCACCCATGAGTGTAACACTCAGGTTATCATGGAGAGACGACCTCGTGATCTCCCGCTTTGAGCGTCCCGTCAAAACAAGGGAAAACCCCTCATCAAAAGGCCCAGTGAATTATATTAAGTATACAGGTGTTTATATTGATGATTAACGGCATGGCCATTCAAACAATGCTGAAATTCTTGGCCGCGACAGAGGATATGGAAGGAATGGTTGCGCTTACATTCCTGGCCATTTCCTCGACGCACGCAGCTCTGCCTTAAGGGTGTTCGGCTGCCTGCATACTTTCCAGATCTTGTATCCTCTCTATCCATGCAGAGATTCCACAGGTCTGGATGGACAGCAGGTGTGCAGCCCAGGCGGATTTTCCAAGGATGTAAAGTCAACAGAAGACCCATTACTGCTCTTCCCTAACATCTGAAAACAAAGGCACTGGAATTCAGGAGGATGCATATTTACATGACTGTGATTTTAAAGATAGGGTCCTCTGTGCTGGATCCTGACGGGTGTGCCAAGATATTGTGTATATTCATTCAGGGGAAGTTTTTCATCTGCTTGAGATAAACAGATAACTGTATTAGTCTAAGAGGGCTCTTATGGTGGTGTCCTTGAGAAAACGACTGAAAAAAGAGAAAAGAACAATGGAGGATAGAGAGAATAAATTAGGCTTGATTTACACATACGGTATACAGTCTATATATATTTTTTTCATATAATTTTAATTACTTTAAAAAGCTAATCTAGATGGATGTCTTTGTTTTACAGCATCTCATGCCATGAGCGCTACATTTTTTAGACTGGAAAACATCTCAAGACTCGTGCTTCTGTTCTATTCTGTTGTGCTCCGTCCAGCTGTCTTTGTATATAAATATCTATAAAATAGCTAATCTGGCTGTTCCAGTTCTGTGAAGATGAAGGAACATTTATGCACATGGAAGTACTCCTGTGTGTTTAATCACATTTAAAATATCACCATGGTGATTATGGGAGATGGGCTTAAAAGCAGAAATTACACATAATTGGTTCTTTCTCAGCATGAATGCTTTCTCAGAAGGCATATGACACCGGGCCAAACAAATAAGCCCACAGCATGCATAAATGGCTGTGAAAAGCAGATTCAGATTTACAGCATATTTCAGTAAATGTATTGAATAGGTTGATTTTGAGTTGGAAACAGCAAGCTCATTCAAATTAAAGCTTTTTTGCCACAGGACGTAAACACCACATGTTCACCGTTCTTTCTACTGTTAACCAAAAAAGTAATTATTAATGGAGCACCTATGTGTTTTTTGTCCAGGAGTCTGAAAAAGAAGTGCTGGTAGACAGAGTAAACTCCAGGAAAAGCAGCATGGTTTGAATATCGGACTTCGGACTACAAGGTGCTGATTAACAATAGCAAACACTATAGTGGGCGGCAAACTTTTCACAGTCCAAGAGGAATCCAGTAGAGAGGAATGAGTTCCTTAACTGCTCTAAAAACTAAAAAATATCAATGTATGCTGATATGCCATAAATACTGCATTTCACATGTTAGACAGTAAGGAACAGATTCAAACATCATATCTACCAACTAAATGTAATGTCTAAATAATTTATAATCTGCTTCAAAAATATTAATATAGTTTTTAATTAAAACAAATATTTAAATTATATATACTACCCTTCAAAATCTCGGAGTCAGTAAGATTTTTAATGCCGTTTTTAAAACTTTATATTTATTAAAGAATCATGAAAAAAGTAATAATAAAAGTAATAAAATAATAAATGTTTCTTAAAGGGATAGTTCACCCAAAAATTAAAATTCTGTCATCATTTACTCACCCTCATGTTGTTCCAAACCTGTACGAGTTGCTTTCTTATGTTGAACATAAAAGAAGATATTTTGAAGATTGCTAGTAATCAAACAGTTGGTGGTTGCCATTGACTTCCATAGTATTTTTTTTCCTACTATGGAAGTCAATGGCAATCACCAACTGTTTGATTACCAGCAACTCATTTTTTTCATTCATTTTTGGGTGAACTATCCTTTTAAGTACCAAATCAGTACATTAGAATGTTTTCTGAAGGATCATGTGACACTGAAGACTGGATTAATTGCTGCTGAAAATTCAACTTCGCCATCATAGGAATTAATAGCATTTTAAAATATATTTAAACGGTTATTTTAAATTTCAATAATATTTCACCAGTCCTGGTGAACATAAGAGACATTAAAAACATTAAAAAGACTTACTGATCCCACATTTTTGAGCATTTGTGTTAGATTATTATATATATATATATTATTATATTTACATATAATGAATAAAATAAAATATTATATTATATTCAAACATTTTAGCAGGATTAAAAAAAAAGTATATATTAGTTTTTAAAATAATGTTAAAATGTATATTTTCCCCCTCAAAATAATTCATGTCCCAAGAGATTAATTAGCCATATTTGAGTTTCTGCTGCTTAGATACCATCATGTTATGGAAAAAAATGGGCTATTGAAGTTTTGAAGCATCTCCGCTTCCTGTTTGTGTCCAAACCTTGTCAACCTTGAGCACGGCCACCTCAGCTTCGGCCATGCTGTCACAGTTTTCAACAGACTGTGTAGATGGATGAGTCCATTACTGTAGAGCTCCACGCAGCATGTCCAGCTGCAGCCGGACTTGTGCTCATTCTGTCATAGGATGTCACCTAATTGTTTGGATTAGCGGAAACAAATACATTTGCAAAACAAACAAACAGAAATATCTCCCACCTGACAACTTCCTGATGATAAGAAAAGAAGCTGGCCTGCTGCATTTGGCTGACAAGCTCGTCAAGTGCCGATGGCGGTGGTCAGCCGGTTCCTGCGGGACCGGCGTCTTCCTGAGGTTTTGTCCTGGGGATCTACTTTGTGGGCCGAGGAATGGTGCATACATTCAAAGCATGGTGCAACGAGGAGCAGCTGTTCTTTGCTTCACATGCACCGTAGTTGAGGGATGTTATATGCGCCACATTAGTGGGGCCTCTATAAGCACATACACATGCACTCACACACACAAAAACTGCATTACAGCCAACACAATTTCCGTGGCTTCAGGGAGAAAAGCTACAAGCTGATATGGTGGTTCTTACGTTTAAAATAACTGTATACATTGGGTCATCTTGTAGCAAAGCTGAAATTGGACGCATTGTTTTATGAGGGAAGGCATACTGGATTGGTTACACACTCACGCAAATCAATGACAGGTGTGTCCAGCATTGAGAGGTGTTAACACAGGGGCCCAAGAAGTGTAGCCTTAGGGGAGGTATATGAGCTCAGGTCAAAGCAAAGCTGAAATTGGACGCATTGTTTTATGAGGGAAGGCATACCGGATTGGTTACACACTCACGCAAATCAATGACAGGTGTGTCCAGCATTGAGAGGTGTTAACACAGGGGCCCAAGAAGTGTAGCCTTAGGGGAGGTATATGAGCTCAGGTCAAACACACACACACACACACACACACAGAAACCAACAGAGAGGTTCAAAACATGGGATGAGATGTAGCGCTCAAAGATTTAATTACTTACAAATTAGGTACAGGGATGAAAATGTTGGGGTCAGTAAGGCTTTTTATATATTAAAATAATCCCTAAATGTAAAAAATATTTTTGATTTTATATATTAAAAATATATAATTTATTCCAGTGATGGCAAAGTTGAATTTCAAGCATCATTACTTCAGTCTTCAGTGAGTACGTTTACATGCACAACAATACTCCGATTTTAATACGATTAAGACAATACTCTGATTAAGAATCTACCATGTAAAACAGATTTTTGATTACCTTAATCCGGCTAGTCATAATCGAAGTAAACCGAAATCGAATGAAGACGTGGAGTATTCCTATTTTAGTTGCATTATTGAAGTGCAGAATAAACATGCAAACACCTTAATCACATTATTACCATCGTGTAGGACTTTTTGTCGCATTTTGCGACAGGATACACACACGGCAGTGCTCAACCGTTTGACTGCAAATAAAGAGCTTCAACACCGCCATCATCTGTATGCATGTACAAATAATTAACTGCACTTGAAGCTTTTATCAAATTAAAAATGAAACACCCAAAACTGTATATGGCATCATCACGAAGACGAACTATATGTTTATACGTGAAATTCCAGAGGGGGGACATAATGCCATTAATCGATCTATGTACTATAACATGTAAAACGGGAACATGAAAGGAATATTCTAAAAGCACCTCATGTAAACACCATAATCATAATATTGGCTTATTTAGAATAAGGTAAATAATTAGATTACTAATGTCCATGTAAACGTAGTCACTGTCACATGCTGATTTGATGATCAAGAAACATTTTATTACTATCAATGTTGAAAATAGTTGTGCTGCTTATTATATTAGTGGAAACAGTGATACTTTCCCCCCCTCAGCATTCTTTGATGAATTAAGTTCAAAATAACAGTACTTACTTGAAATATCATTTTTTGTATAATTTTTTTGAATGATACTCTGCATTACCACCATCATCTTAATGTTGTAAATCTCTCTGTACAAATTCACCTTTGGGTTATAATTTGATTTGTGTTAATTTGTGTTTGGGTTAATGAACGTTAAAGGACCAGTAAAAAAACCCCTGAACAACTGAATCAGCAGTTTCTTGTTTAATGTTATAGAAAACACCAACATGCACTTGCAGACTTTCTATTATTATTTTATTTTCTTCTTATTATTATTTTTTGGTCCTTTAACATTCATTAACTCAAATCAAACTATAACCCAAAAGTGAATTCATTCATTTTTATGCATTTGTTCAATAATTTACTTGTTTGCTCTTTTAGAATAAAAGCATTCTTAATTTCACATTTTTGAATTCTTGAAATTAAATGGGATGGAGTTTAGGAAAGGATTAATGATTATTGATATAAAATATTTTGAAAAAGGTTATTTAGCAAAATGAATGCATGTCCATGCTTTCTAATAGTCATTTAGTGTAGTGTAGTCAATAGTGTAGGTTATAACAACAGCAGTGTTTGTACTTGACACTAATTGACAGTTTAGGTATAAGTTACAAATTCCCAAATAACTTTAACAGACAATTACAATTATGTGGGAAAATTACATTATAGTTTGAGAGAAATGAGTGCAAAAAAAAAATCGAGTTATTCATGTCAAGGAAAGTGTTACAGCCGTCGCTGGTCTCCCCAACATACCTGACGGAGGCAAATGTTTTGCTGTCGTGAGTAAGAGTAAAAAAAAGGTTCAGACAGGAGGTCATCCAAAAGTTTAGTACACAGCCTGAGAGCAGAACTAGCATGTTTGATCTAGTAATTTCCTAGATCTCAATGGGTGTCCAAAACTGAGATGAACATTGAGATGGAATTATAATACTGTACAAATCCACTTTTACAGATCATTTGTAGCGTGTTTAAGATGACAAACTTCACTTGTCTGGTAGGGTCATTGGTTCCAGAGAAGCCCAATACCTGACATGCAGTAAATCATAGAGGTCTGGTCCATAGGGATTTATCAGACTGGACGGCACTCGCTCTGTGTAAATTTTTCAGGAGGTGTGCGTGTGCTTCAGACGGCCTCACGGGACTGCTTGTGAGAATGTTAAGGGCTGGTCGCTGCCGGATTGATACAGAACGCAGCATGCCATCAAAGGTCCACTGAAATGGAGCCATAAAAAATGTACCAACCCGCAATAAATTTTTCACTCCAAGAAAACTTGAAGTGGTCCGGTGAGTAACAGGGCAGGAAAAGAGGTTGAGACAGGGAGGCACTCGACATCCCAATGACTCACAGAGCACCAGACAAGTAAAGCAAAACCACACATGACCCAAACACTTAACCAGTGCCTTCAAAAGCATTTAGAAACAGTGCACAAACTTTTGTTGCATTTAACAGGAAGTTCTCTGTAACGCTAGTAATTTTTCATTTGTTAACAACAAAAGAACAAAATACGTCAGTGAGGTTAAATGCAATGTCAGACTATGATTAAACCTGCAGGAATGAAGCATTCCTGGTGTAGTTTTAGTCATGGGAATCTTGAATTACGTGTATTCTGAAATTTTGTTATTGACCAAATACTTATTTTCTACCATAATTTGCAAATAAATTCTTTAAAAATCCTACAATGTGATTTTCTGGATTTTTTTCCCCCTCATTTTGTCTCTCATAGTTGAGGTATACCTATGATGAAAATTACAGGCCTCTCTCATCTTTTTAAGTGGGAGAACTTGCACAATTGGTGGCTGACTAAATACTTTTTTGCCCCACTGTATGTGTATAGTTTTAATTCACGCATTTAGGATCATTCACTTGCACAGGAGGGCTGAAATTTAATACCAATTTATATGGGACTTTTTCAGTACAAGCTGAAGAAATCAACTCACTGTGCCTGAAAAAGTCCCAAAAAAAATCTAGGTCCATAAACCACGATAATCCAAATAGGTGAAAGTCTGCCAAAAAAGCAGCACGAAGATGTAAGACGACAACCAAAAAGCAAAAGCAAAACAATAAACATAACTTTACTAGGTACTCAAGAAGGTCATGTTGTGGCCAAAATGTTTTCTGTTTTTTTATCTTGTATTTGCTTTTTGGTTGACTTTTTCGGGACGGACAGTCAATTCAATCGTGCCATACGCTCAGTGCCAATAGATATTGTGTTGCAACATTTCCAAACACAGCAGTTGGCACTAGCATCATAGGAAGAATATTCATGACTGACGAAGAGCAAGAATTGGTGACCTTGCTAAACCTGTTTTCTGTAAATAGCACCTGTTTTCTGTAAATAGCACTGAACATCTGCACTTCACCCTGCACCATTATAATCCATCTACTTCTTCCTCTCTTCCTGGTCAAATCTCTGTCCCCAGGGAATTTGGAGTCCCATCACAATCCCATGGATCCTCTTCCATGGATTACTCCCATCCTGCGCAGTGGCTTTTGGGTGCCAGCGAGCCGCGGCTGCGGACACAGATGGGAGCATAGCCTTGTGATAGCTTCCATATGTCACAGTGTGCTTCTGAGGGCGCTTTTTTATTTTTTACTTTTCACTTTTCTGTTTTTGCCCCATCTCTCTTCTTTCTCTCTGGTTTTCTCATCAAATGTTTTGTTCGATGAAGAATAGGTGAGCATACCCACAGACAAAAACAATCAGAGCAAAAGAATGGCCATTTAAAGGAACGGTTCACCCAAAAACTATATTAAAGTTATATGGGTTAAAGATTACTTAAGGCAGAATTTTCATTTTTGAGTGAATTATTCCTTTAATCATCCCAGTGGAGAAATACATCTTAGATTTGTTAGTTGAGTTAAGCCCTTTATGAACCTATTACTATAAATTTTCTGGCCTTGCCATGGATGCTGAAAGCCAAGATATGATGATATGCCTCTAAGGTCTTGCAAACATGAATAATCTGTTTAGCATAATTTATCTGTCATAGACGTTAGGTTGTTAAAGTCACCCCTGGGGATCAGTGACATGGATCAGTTTGGCTCTATGGTAAATAAGAACTACAAGGAAGCAAAAAATATCCTTTTGACACCACGAGCCTGGGAGGTTCGCTCATCTGCGCTGACACATATGGTCAGTAAAACCCCCCCCCCACCACCCCCCGATTATAATCCTTGAAGTCAACCTCATTAACCAGACATCCGCATTGAACCCTGACTGAAAAGGGGCAGAAAGTTTGCCTGTCAATCAACACCAACTGGCTGAAAAAATGCATGTAGAGAAAATGATCCAGGAGCCCCAGACTTGAGACCAGCTGCACTTTCTCATTACCTAAAAAGTCTGGCTCTAGGTCAGACTGAGAAAGACATTTTCTAAAAGTTGCAGGTATATAAATAACTTTGAAAAGTAGGATTGTCAAGTTACATATTAACGAGTAAACATTAACTAAAAAAAATAAAATTTAGATCGTTTAAAAACATCAATCAGTCATGCCTCCTTTTGATATTAAAAAATTTATTATATATAATTAAATTCTAATATTTAACATTTCGTTAAAAAACAATTCAATTATTATCAATAAATCATGTACCCTTTAATAAATATTACCACAAAATAATTATGATTTATAATATTATAAAAACGTAACACATAGGGTTTAGTTAACTAAAAAATGTTACATTTTTGTTACTGCTGCTTAGTTTATTTAGTTTAGTTAACTTGATGCACTAAAAGAACAAAAACTAAAACTGAAATAAAATTAATAAAAACTATAAAAAAACAATAAACATACAAAAAATACATCAACAATTCTGTGTTTTTCTGTCAATATGGGGTGCTGTGTGTACATTAATGAGGAAAAAAAATTAACTTAAATGATTTTAGCAAATGGCTGCAATATAACAAAGAGTGAAAAATTTAAGGGGGTCTGAATACTTTCTGTACCCACTGTATGTGCTAATATCATATACAGTACACTGCTGTGAAACTGACAGCAGCAGAGGACTGCATAGCCAAACAATCCTGTGTCCTATCAACAGAGAGAAAAACAGGGTGATGACAGGAAATTAAGAGCAAACATGAAATTCAACTAGATAGTAAAAAATTTGCCCACCACACAACTTCACTACTTTTCAATGACTGCATTTTGTAACAAGAGATATACAAATTGTTCAATCTTCATGCTATATTTTTGAGATTTTTTAAAAACCATAATAGTTCATGCAAAAAATCTGTTATCATTTACTTAAATCCTGTATGACTTATGGAACATAAATGAGGTTGTTTTGAGAAAGTAAATGCTCTTGTGTAAACACTTTATAGGGGATGATTTGAGGACTTGTCCACATTGATTGTCCATATGACAATCAATGTGGAAAACAAAAAATATGCTCACGTAACACTCACATAAACATGGCAGGCCAGATGTCGGTGCAATTTTTCTGCTTTTACATCAAAAATCACAGAAGAATATCATGGCCAGTTCCTTTTTTTTTGATGCCAAACGCAATAAAACCAAAAACCTTCCACCATTGATGTTGAATTCCTATGCATGGCTAATATTTATAACATGGCTAACATCCACTATCAAAAACTGTGTTCCTATTCCAAAATCTCTGTTTCACCTGTCCACATGCATAACAGAAAAGTCTTCACCTTAGAAGGGTTTCCAAAATCTCCACTAAAGTAACCTAAAACACTGTTTGCTTAAGGATAAGAGAACCTACCAGTAATTTTTGTGTTAACGGGCCTCAGAGACAGTCTCTCAGATTTTAGCATGCTGTGCTATTAGCAGTATGGCTGTCAGCAGAGTACACTCTCTCTGAGAGGTTCTCGAAAAGTTCTCATCCCTTTTACAGCAACACTTCTACTACCTTTAAAGCAGAATTTGTGAAACAAATTTACCACTTCCAACACTGAATTTCAAAACAATTACTGTCAGACTGCCAGCTGTGAGCAGTGTCGTCATTATTCTCAAGTCTGTTTTTTATGCTTTTGAGCAGTAAAAGAAAGTAAAAGACATTTGCTAAATGTTGGTCCATGCACACCGCTTGTGCTATTGTGTCTAGCATATATTTAAAGAAACAGTTCACCCAAAAATTTGCTGAAAATGTATTCACCCTCAGGCCATCCAAGTTGTAGATGAGTTTGTTTCTTCATTGGAACAGATTTGCAGAAATTTAGCATGACATCACTTGCTCCTTCTGAATGGATGCAGTGAATGGGTGGCATCAGAATGAGAGTTCAGACATCTGATAAAAAAAACATAATAATTCACAAGTAATTCACACGACTCCAGTCCATCAGTTGGCATCTTGTGAAGAGAAAAGCTGCCCATTATTAAGGTGTTTTAACTTTAAACCTTCTCTTCTGGCCAAAAATACAAGCTCATAACCCATACTTCCTCCAGTCAAAAAGTCAATTTCCTATTGTCCTCTCACATGAAAATCCACTGACATCTTTGTTTTGTACAATTTTTCTCCCATATTTTTTTTCAATTTTTGTGCATATTTCTCCCGATTCAGATGAGACAACATTTTCACCGGAGAAAGCAATATTATGGATTAAGGAGTATTGTAGCTGGAAGCAAACACGTTTTATTACAAACTTGCAGCTTTTCGACTAGAGTTGTGCGGTCATTTTCTCCAAATCTCTTCTGATGAAAAACAAACTCCTCTATATCTTGAATGGCCTGAGGGGGAGTACATTTTCAGCAAATTGTAATTTTGTGAGTGAACTATTCTTTTAAGGTTTTGTCAAGCTAAAAACACTTATCTTAAACATGTTTCTCTTTAATTTTGTTGCACTCTGTACATCTTTTTATGGACTTGTGTACTTTGCAACATTGACACTTATTGAACAACCTAATTAACACTAAACTTGCCTCCTGTAGAGCTGCTTTACAGCTGAAACTGAATTTGTTTCAAAACTGCTAAATTTGAACACTGATGAATTTTAGCACCATTACTGCTGTTATTTTCCTGTTTTTAATGTGAAGCTGCTTTGAAAGGATCTGTATTGTATAAAGTGCGATTTGTGAACACATCAAATATGAAAATATGTCGATTTAGACAACCCTCGTCCAAATGAATTAAGGTCTAACTAGGGGGCAGTGGTGAGTATCCACTGACATACAGAGATGGTGCACACAACTACCTTCCTAGGTGGGCGCCCTGTCGTATTGCTGGACGTCTGCCTGCGCGACAGATGGCAGGCAAATGCGGAGGTACCCGCCCCGAGCGCTAACTTTGCTGGCTAGTGCTAGCCTGCGACAGTGCCCGCTATCTGTCTGCCTGTATCTCCAGCGAAATACCCCCATTATCCTCAGAGCCATCATGAGATTAATAGGGGTATGTCAGAGAAATCGACGGGACAGCTGAGCCTCATTATCCAACATATGCTGTGATGTTTCAACAAAGCTTTGGTTTGTATCTGGTTATTGACACAAAACGCATTATGTGAATGAACGTTGAACCAGGACTCACCTTTCAAGCCAGGACCAGGGCGTTTCAGATGAATGGCACGCAGCATGTTCACACCAATCAGATTTAAGCAATTAGTCATGTAAGAGGGATCAATGGTCAGGATGTCTTTAGATGAACTCCATTTGCCCTGCTCAGTCAGATTAAATGGGGCACTGTTAAATCAAACAGATTTAAGCAGAAATCCTCTCAAACCTCTGAGATTTACAGAGGTTCAGCCTACTAGAAATGGACAAAAATTGCATACAAATATATTTCTTTTCCTAAAAGTAAGCAAACCTTCCATTACATTTTTCACTAGTTCTTCTGAGATTCTTCAACACTGGTTAATCGTTTAATAGTCAGCATTCTTCCATTCAAAGAGGCTCATCAGAGAGAGATGAAGGCATTTTAATATAAGCTTGTGAGTGTGTTTCATACCCCCTGCTACCATGTCTAATCGGGTTGGGAGGAAACGATTTGATCTTTTGCAGGCATGGGGCATCTCAGAATCTAACAGACTGAATCACAAAGACCAGCGCTCACCAGCCAACCCTGGTTTGTCATGTAGACATACGAGGAGCTCCCCGTTGAGCTTTGGAGCTTGTGGAGCAGCGTTTTGGGCTTCTCACTCTCTTGATCTTCTGAAACAGCCATCACATCTGTCTCCTCTGTGATGTCTGCCAGGGTAAAAGGACAAAATGCCACATATCTTCAGGCTGTTTTTATCAAAAAGGAAGAAAAAAAGAGGAAGGTCAAGAAAAGAATGACATGAATCAAAGAAAACATTTCACTTAACATATATAGTAAAATTTTTAGTTTTGAGTGGAAAAAAATTATATAAACTAAAACTAAATTCCATAAACCAAAATAAACTAAATTCTGTTAAACTGCTTTAAATTACTTTTTTTCCACATCAATCTACATTCCATACATCATAATGGTCAAGCAGAAAACTAGTTTTTAACATCTTTGCAAATGTATTCAAAATAAAAAACAAATGATTCCATTACCTTCAAGTATTCATACCCTTATCTGGGACAGTTGAAATTAGCTCAGGAGCATTCATATTGCTTGTATATGTTACTACACTTCAAGTGGAGTTAACCTGTGGCAAATTCAATTGAATGGGTATGATTTGGAAAGGCATACGTCTTAATAAAAGGTCAAACACTCGAAACTGCATATCAGAGCAAAAACCAAGCCCTGAGGTAAAAAAAAACTGCATGTATAGTATAGTTCCCCATATCTGGGGAAGAGTTCAGAAAAAATTCTACTGCATTGAAGGTTCACAGAAGCATGTCCAATAGTCTCAGTTACCCTTAATGGAAGAAGTTTGAAACAACCAGGACTCTTCCTAGAGCTGGCCTCCTGGCCAAAATGAGCGATTGATGGAGAAGGACTTTGGTTAAGAGTGGTGACCAAGAACATGATGGTCATTCTAGTTGAGCTCCATGATCATACAGTGGGTACGGAAAGTATTCAGACCCCCTTAAAATTTTCACTCTTTGTTATATTGCAGCCATTTGCTAAAATCATTTAAGTTATTTTTTTTTCCTCATTACTTGTTGGGTCTTTCCCAAAAAGACTCATGGCTGTATTCGATCAAAAGGGTGCTTCTACTAAATACTGAGCAAAGGGTCTGAATACTTAGGACCATGTGATATTTCAGTTTTTCTTTTTTAATAAATCTGCAAAAATGTCAACAATTCTGTGTTTTTCTGTCAATATGGGGTGCTGTGTGTACATTAATGAGGAAAAAAAATTAACTTAAATGATTTTAGCAAATGGCTGCAATATAACAAAGAGTGAAAAATTTAAGGGGGTCTGAATACTTTCCATACCCACTGTATGTGGAGATAGGAGAAACCTACAGATGGACAAACATCACTGCAACACTCCACCGATCTGGGCTTTATGGCCGTGTGGCAAGACTCAATCCTCCCCTCAGTGAAGACACATGAAAACACACTTGGAATTTGCAAAAAAGCACCTTAAGGATCCTCAGACTGTGAGAAACAAGATTCTCTGGTCTGATGAACCTCAATTCCAAGCATTATGTTTGAAGGAAACCAGGCACTGCTCATCACCTGCAGAGTACCATCCCAAAAGTAAAGTGTGCTGGTAGCAGCCTCATGCTGTGGGGCTGTTTTTCAGCGGCAGGGACTGAGGGACACATCAGAGTAGAATAAAGCTCAGTGCACCAAATTATAGAGTTAGCCTTAATAAAAAGCCAGTCCAGAGCATTCAGAACCTCAGACTGGGCAGAAGGTTCACCTTCCAACATGACAATGACCCCAAGCACACAGCAAGAGTGGCTTATAGACAACTCTGTGAATGTCCTTGAGTGGCCCAGCCACAGCCTGGGATTGAACCTAATCAAATATTTCTGAAGAAACCTGAAAATGTGCATCTGCCCCCATCCCACCTGATAGAGCTTGAGAGGTGAAGAGGCGAGGAGAAGAATGGCAGATAATTGCCAAATGATGATGATCAAAGCTTGTCGCATTATACCCAAAAAGAGGCTGTAAAGGTGATTCAACTAAGTACTGAGTCTGAGGTCCTGAGCACTCTGGAGAAGGTTTTCGTCCAGGATATCCCTGTACTTGGCCGCATTCATCTTTCCCTCGATTGCAACCAGTCGTCCTGTCCCTGCAGCTGAAAAACACCCCCACAGCATGATGCTGCCACCACCATGCTTCACTGTTGGGACTGTATTGGACAGGTGATGAGCAGTGCCTGGTTTTCTCCACACATACCGCTTAGAATTAAGGCCAAAAAGTTCTATCTTGGCCTCATCCGACCAGAGAATCTTATTCCTC
>NW_015505586.1:92357-194412 GCF_001515645.1 Sinocyclocheilus grahami | reverse complement strand
CTTTATGGTGGTGTGGCCAAACTCAATCCTCTCTTCAGTTAAGACACATGAAAACACACTTGGAATTTGCAAAAAAGCACCTTAAGGATCCTCAGACTGTGAGAAACAAGATTCTCTGGTCTGATGAACCTCAATTCCAAGCATTATGTTTGAAGGAAACCAGGCACTGCTCATCACCTGCAGAGTACCATCCCAAAAGTAAAGTGTGCTGGTAGCAGCCTCATGCTGTGGGGCTGTTTTTCAGCGGCAGGGACTGAGGGACACATCAGAGTAGAATAAAGCTCAGTGCACCAAATTATAGAGTTAGCCTTAATAAAAAGCCAGTCCAGAGCATTCAGAACCTCAGACTGGGCAGAAGGTTCACCTTCCAACATGACAATGACCCCAAGCACACAGCAAGAGTGGCTTATAGACAACTCTGTGAATGTCCTTGAGTGGCCCAGCCACAGCCTGGGATTGAACCTAATCAAATATTTCTGAAGAAACCTGAAAATGTGCATCTGCCCCCATCCCACCTGATAGAGCTTGAGAGGTGAAGAGGCGAGGAGAAGAATGGCAGATAATTGCCAAATGATGATGATCAAAGCTTGTCGCATTATACCCAAAAAGAGGCTGTAAAGGTGATTCAACTAAGTATCTGTCCACTCCCTCTGTATATATATATATATATATATATATATATATATATATATATAGTTTGATAAAATTTAATTCATAAAAAATGGTGTATAATTTTTATATATAGTTTGTTTAATTTTAATTTATATACTACACACATACTAATAATCACATGCATACATTCTTTAAATTCATTAAAATTCTAATTTAAAATGTACAACTGCCAGATAATCATATATAACTCTCAAATAACCTATTTAAAATTACTGTCAAATAGCCTATATAAAATTAATAATTTATATACATTCTGTTGTATAAGGGTCACTTTGGATAACAGAAGTAATTTTGGATAAAAGCATATGCTCATGAGAATGAATATGTAAATGTTAATGTCCAACAGCTGACATATTTTAAGCAATAACAAGTTGACATTTCTACATAACATGAAATATTTAATTACATTATATATTGCACTGTTCTATACCTAAGTGACGTTAAAGAAATACCTCACCGCATGGCAATGTGACTCAATAAGGAAAAACATGTCAAAGGTGACATGAGCTTGACCTCGGTTGACTTTGATTTTCGAATCTGTCTTATACAATATGCTTGTGATCTTTGACACGTTCCATAGGTTTAATCAGCATTTTGGCACTGGGCTGTAATACTGCACACCTCTCTGCAGCTGGTCACAAACGCCTGTGATTGAATGCCATGTGTTTTACACGTTCCTTTAGATTCTGTTTGAAGTGATCACCCACATCACCTAGGCCCTCTTGCAGGGGTGCTGATGGATTTTGGCTCAAGTTCTAGTACCTGTGTGTGTTTACTCTCTCTGCTGGCCACAGACACCAGGAAGCACATTCACTGCTTGGCAGACATCCAGCTCTCCTGATCCTGCGAGAGAGAGAGAGAGAGAGAGAGAGAGAGAGAGAGAGAGAGAGTCTGCTACATCTGCACCAGATGTACGGCTGCAACGGGCCAATCGTTAGGGTCAGATTGACGAGTGCTTTAATGAAGGTGAAAATTCTGATTACCACTTGATGGAAAAATCTCACTTTTTATGTGCAGATATGTAACTACTGGCCATCACTAAGCTAACATGCCTAGACACTACAACACCTTACCCAAAATCCTCCAATCCAGACAGAGGAGTGCTGTGGGTTCACAGAGCCAGCCATGTGTGTCTGCCTACTACATGTTTCCACAACTAATACAGTGAAAAGTGCACTAAAAACAAATCAAGAAGACACTGAAAAAGCAACACCACATTTTCTGGCCTACAGAAGGTAAATAGTGCTTTCATGTCTCAGCATGGCTACAGGGGAAAATTGAAATCTGTGGAGGTGTTAAAAATTTTGCAGACTGTATCCTGAGCAGCACAAACTATGACACGTTCACTATAAATAGCAAGGTGTGCTGTTTTAGTTGAGGTTTCATTAAAATAAGTGGTATTCTCAAACTAATCAGCCATAAATGCCTACATGAAAAGTGAATCACAGGGCATATTGAACATATTTAAAAGAGATACACCATCAATTACACTAATTTAACCTGATTATGGAAAAATAATTGATTTGGAGTGCAGGTATACGCTTTAGGCTTTATTTAAAGCTAATAAAAGCCGAAACCCTTGCAAGTCATCTTGCAAGTAAGTAGTAATGACTCCAACAGCTGTCCCTCACACAGCATCAGCGTTCTTAAAGGAACAATTCACCTAAAAATGAAACTTTTGTCATCATTTACTTACCCTCATGTCACTCCGAATGACTTACTTTCTTCTGTGAAAGAAAAGAAAAATAATGTTAGGAAACATGCAATATATAGACTAAAATTCAAACCTTTGTAGAGTTCTTTTGGTTGCATTTATTTGCCTAAAAATACAGTAAAAATTGTAATATTTTGAAATATTATAACAATTTAAAGAAATATTAAAACTTTTGGTCAACAACAACAACAAAACATCTTACTCCAAACTTTTGAAGTGCATGTTTTAAAGGAGCACCATAGCGAAATGCTTTGAGCTGTCATGGTCATGTTCTAGATAGGAATACAGGAACAACTAAATGAAACAAACAACTTTTGCTTAAGTTAACACATTTATCACTTTCTACATGTCTATACAGCTACAAACAAGCCTGTTCAGGGTAGACTGCTGCACATACAGTTTTACTGTGAAGGACTAATAACCTACAGCCACAATGAACTCTCCCCTAATCATCTTTAAAAACCACACAATTACACTGAAGATGAAGCGTGTTGCCCTAAATTATAAAATATGTAGGATGTTTTTGTCTGTATTTTCACAGACCTGTCTCTACATAGAATAAAGACACAGTTGGGGATGTTTAGTCAACATTCGATAATGTGAGCCATAAATCAGTCATACACAGGATTATGAAGTGAATCCTATAGTGCAGACGGCTGGCCTGTAGCCAACATACAGTATGAGCAAAGGTTGCCTCTCCAATTCTAACTAGAACTTGTTCCCTGTAGTGTCCTGTCCAAATTTCAAACCATCCTTTTCCAAATTATTTTTTAGTTTTTCTTAATTTCTCTCTCTCTGCCTCCCTCCTCCTTTTTCTAATTTGCTGGCCACAGTTAGAAATCAGCCGACTGGGACACGGCAGTAATTGAAGTCTCCACAGTGACTGCCTACAGCACCGCTTTTAGTGATTCACGGGGGAGGTTTCCTGGGGGAAACTCAATAAGCTGCTCAGCTTTAGCTATAGTCATCATCAGACGTTTTCCACCACAGGATGTAGAACAACACTTGTTGACAACATCTCCAAATAGAATCAGGAAGCATGACCTATGACAAACTGATAATACCAATACACAGGATTCAAGGAGAACTTAAGTCTGATTAATAAAAGTCAGTGTTTGAATTGAGAGAAGGTGGATAAGTAGTATTATGCTGGTGATATGATCAGATGGCATGAAGTGACCTTCTCTATGCTTTTACTAGGATACTGGCATGACTGGATTCACTTATTTTCAAAAGTAGTATTTATTGCTTAACATGAAAAATAAAAATTATAATGAGGGAAAGATTACCTTTACCTTTTGTAATCAGAAGCAGTTCCTGAACGTATTATTTTTTTTTTTTAAATGAATCAGAAACAAACACCACAACCAGTGTTGTACTGACTCCCAATGAATGACTCTAATGAAATGGTTCTTTTTAATGAGTCAAAAATACAGCAAAACCAGTGTTGCTGAATTCCTGAATTAATGCCTATTATGAATGGGTTCTTTTTAATGAATCAGAAACATACTGCATAACCAGAGTTGTACCGATAACCAAATGAGTAACTCTTATGAACTTCGTTTTCTTTTAGTGAATCAAACACATATAACTTACAGCTAAAGACACTGACTTATATAATGACAATAGTCATTAATTGGCTGTTTATAAGACAATGTGTAGTTAAAGATGCACATTCTGAGTTCTTTCAGTAGTATTTTTTAAAATAAATGAATCTGAAAATTATTTGTTATCGTTATATTGTATATTTAAAGCTAATTATATTTATGCCACCTTAACAAAAACTGTAATAAAAAGTCATTAAAAAGATTTAAATATCTGGAACCGGAATTGTTAAGAAGAATCTGAACTAGAACAGTTAAATTCTTTACAATTCTGTATGTGCCACGTTACACACATTAGATCTCTTACACAACTATAAGTCTCTTACAACACTATACGTACCCACATTTCAGTCCGATGAACAACGTGAAGATACAGTAGAGCTCTTTCCACCAGTTCTCTTCAGCTTTGCCTTTGTTCTGTTTAAAACCGGTCAAGCAGTCTTCAGTTCTAAATGACTGAAAAAAGATGAAAATTCACAGTTCAAATGGTCTTTTCCCTTTAAAAGCAGTCTGGACGTTTATATTGGCTGTATTCTTGAAGGTTTTCAGATCCTGGGTAAGGTTAATGCACACATTTACAGTGGAGCAAAACAGATCTTTTCAGACCTTGAATATGTTTGACCTTAAAATGGAAGCATGATACATATTCTATATGACATCCAGACCGCTCTGAATCACATGTAGTTGTGACCATTCCCTGATTTGTGTGCAGCAAGGGTGCACCTGGAACTGCATACTGGGACTGTGACCGGCGCACAGTGAGCGTGTGATGAATGACTTTATGATCGTGCACATTTAACAACCTCCTGAATCAGGTAAAATCAAAACCCCATGAGTGGAAGCAGGTTTGTAATTCAGCAAGCTTCTAGAAACATCAACATGTTGAGCCTGGGTTAGAGAGCGAGGGCTTGATTATGTCTCAATTGGGCCCGTGTGAAAATTGTATTCCATTATTGCAGCTGTCAGAATATTGCACTTCTGAATTTATCATATTCCGGGTTCTGTGCAATATCTTTCACTCGAAACTAGGAACAAAAAACAGCATTTAGCCTTAAAAACACACCATATCTTACCCGTGTGGTCTGTGTGACGCAGTCCTCACTCTATAATCAACGCCTGGAAGGAAGCAGATGACATGATTGCCTGTTGAGGAGCTGATGTTACTAATTAAAACAGGAAAAGTGATGACTCCTCTCATCCTCACTGAGTTATCATGCTCGCTGTTGGCTTTGGCCTTGACGTAGCCCCTCGCTTCTTCCTCCTGATAAGTGCAAGAAAGAGGCTTTAGGAGAAAAAAGGAAGGAAGGCCAGAGACACTATCACCTCGGCTGTTGTGGTTTTAGCTCATGATGCAATTTTGAATATAAAAAACAACAAAGATGCTTTGGATTGGAACAACAAAAACAACTATGCAGGATGTTTTGAATTTTTTTAAATGGGCAGTTCACCCAAAATTGATTTACCCTCATGTCGTCCTAAACCTGTATGACATACTTTCCTCTGTGGATCACAATAGAAGTTATTCTGAAGAACAACATTGGACCCCACTGGCATTTTTCAAAATATCTAAAAAGAACGTAGATATTTTTGCCTCTTTAAATGAAAATATGCTTCAGGAATAAGGTTTATTTTCCCAGAGCAGCAAGGATGAATTTACAGGCCAAATGCATATCACTCTTCAGCGGTTTAAGAGTTTTCCCGTGGTCTACATAATCTTTAATGAATCAGAGTGTATTTACACAAAAAGGTCAGAGATATTCCTCTAAGCACTCCAGAGCTCCAGAGCTGGACCAGGAGGCTTGACATTAATCCTGAGGGTAATGTGGGCCTTCCTGTGGCTAATGAAATCTGAAGCCAGAAAATGGCCGCACCTAATGACACTCCCTGACAGTTTTTGAATTAAACAGCCATGGCTGCTGGGATCAGTCTAAATAGCACACAGATGGCCAACACTATTTTTCTCTTCTTTTCTACCCCTAAGCACTTGCATATGGGATCTAATTTACTATCTCAGGAACACTGCTCTCAAAAAAGCTATTCTGGATATAGTGCTTTTTGCCCGTTTGTTTCGCTTGGGTTCTGAAATATTTATTGCTAAAAGAAACCACCACAGGTTCACAAATGATTACTGATCAAAATTAAAGGGATAATTCACCAAAAAAAAAAAAAGAAGAAGAAAACTCTGCCATTATGTAATCACCCCTATGTTGTCCCTGTATGACTTCTGTGGAACAGGGGAAAAAAATTGAGAGCTTTTTGTCCATTTAATGGAAGTTAATTGGCTCCAATGTTGCTTGGCTCTCAACATTCTTTGAAATTCTTTAGAATATTCATTTTTGGGTGGACTATCCCTGTAAGCTACCATTAATATATTGCATCACATCATTATGAATAGGAATTTACTGGAAATAACTGCTAGTTTTTTATATCATTATTTGCAAAAAAATAAAAATGGGAGATTCGGCAGTGTGTGCATGCATATCCACACATACATTCATCATTCCCTTCATGTAGGAAACAAATAAAGGCACATCATAAAGCATCATGATCTTACTTTGTCAATTTTTCATTAACAACTGGATGCATTTGTAAAATTGTGTCAAGGTTGTTTAATTATTTTCTATCAAACTGTGTGCGCTGACAAAAATATACTTTGGAGGTGTTACAACACAGAACAGATTTGAACCTGGCTGTTTCTCATTAGTGAAGGTGTTGCATTTTCTTTAAAATATTTTGACATTCTGCTCATCTGCACGATGGAGAAAAAACATAAAACATAATACAACACTCTTTTTTTAAATACAGCAAGTAAAATGATCCCTGAGAAGGGAAAAACTGCACAAGATTCTTAAGACTCAGGGGACTCAGACTCGAGTAAGATGCACATTAAAATAAAAATTCATTTACTGTGTGAAATTATATGCAGGTTTATTTACCCTGTTATATGAGGATAGTATATGAGATGCAAATTATGTGCTTGATAAATGGATTTAATTTCTCATCACGCAGTAGTGTATTCTCTTTCTAATAATTCAATTTACTAACTGTTAACTCGTGGGACTGGGATACGTATCTTGTCAGAATATTTCATATATTTGTGCCATCTCTAATCAACGTCAAATTAATGTTTCCAAGTCCATTCTTGACATCTAAAACAAACAAGACATTCTTATGTACAACTGAATAAAAATCACTTTTTGACAGTCCAATGAAGGGTACCTGAAACACTCAAGGATCCCTTGCTTCTATAATAGCTCTCACCTTCTGGGAAGGTTTTCTACTAGATGTTGTAAATGGCTTCAAGGATTTACTCACATTCAGACCCAAGAGCATCAGTGGGGCCAACCAGTAATGTTGGGTGATGAGGCCTGGCTCACAGTTGGTGGTCCTATTCATCCCTAAGGTGTACAGTTGAGGTTCAGGTATGGGCTTTGTGAGGACCAGTCAAGTTCTTCCACACCAGACTCAGAAACCCAGTGGCCTTGCATTGCAATGCTGGAAGAAAAACGGTACACAGCACTTTACTAAAACTGTTAATGGAGTTTTCATGGTTCAATGCTTGATTTTAGGCAACTTGCATTGCTTAAAGTTACTAAAAGTGTACTTTTACTTAGTCTCAAGCTGCTGTTTTGGAAGTGAGAAGATCTCCTGCACCTAACGCCACAGTAACATTTCTCAGATAGACAGCTCCACTCTTATGCTGTGAGTGTCTTTTACCTCCCACATTAAAAAGCTGTTTCAGCCACTCTCTAATCGCTGAGATCTGAGAAGCTTTACATGACATATTTGGCACTCATAGTCAGGCCAAGATGATGATACGCCATTAGTACCTCCCGTTGGCTCAGACTTTTTTGGCAGCTCTTAATGTGATGATCAGAGTTGGGAATGTGCTCCCATTTTTGAGCCACTCAGCATTTACCACTGTCCTGTACTGGATAGGGCCACAGTGTGCTCTGTAATGTCATGCTTCACTCTCTTCTGGGTCAGGT
Organism: Sinocyclocheilus grahami; assembly: GCF_001515645.1. Taxonomy (NCBI): domain Eukaryota; kingdom Metazoa; phylum Chordata; class Actinopteri; order Cypriniformes; family Cyprinidae; genus Sinocyclocheilus; species Sinocyclocheilus grahami. Next base: position 186,433 of record NW_015505586.1, on the reverse strand, counting down.
CTGGCTGTCTGTAGGGTTGGTGTCCAGGCACACAGCGCCTCAGGAAATCCTAAGGACACAATCAATAAGCCAGAACTGACTGACAATGATTCATTCAGTGCACATCCCTCACTGAAATTTCTGTCCCTGTGCACAAACCTTCTATGGCAGACTGGGACAGTTAAGAAAAGTTGATTGATACGGACTGAACCAAATATTGAAGTTCATTTGCAGGCTATGAGTAGACAAACTGTGCATTACAATCAAGTGGGCTGACGGCAGAGTGCCTCTTCTGCGATATTTTGAATCAGAGAAGCAAATGTCATCTTGGCCCGGGCAGAATGAGGCATGGCCCTTATGTCTGTAATCCGACACGGAGCGATTAGTGGACACTATGAGCACCAACTGGAAATATTCACACACACATTATATAAGAAATTTTAAGATATTTAGCTGAGTCACACCCTTGTAAATGAGTGTCCATGTGGTATGTGATTAATCTGAGGGATTTTAGACATTCCATTACATCAGTACTAACAATCACAGTACAAAGTGGGTGTGGGGATCTGAATTCATAGTTTGGGTCACAAAATATGCATCTCGGACCCAAACTATGAATTCAGGTTCCCACACTTCATGAACTAGAAAGACCTAAACAATGCTAGACTCAAATCTAAAGGTCAACTATACATCAAAACTGAATTTCTCAATTGAAATTCTTCATGAATGTGCCCGTCTTATTATACACAATTCATTAGTGAATGTTATACTGTAGGAAATGTCCATAATCTTCCATGATCTTTTATGAAAATGTAATATTCTCCACATCTGAAATCTGTTATTTTCTGCTATAAATATGGGCTATTTACAGTATTTACAATAAATTACAATTTTAACAACAAATATGTATCAATTTATTATGTATCTACATACTGTACACACACACACTTGTACATATGCCTGCAATCTCAATCCAATCCATCACATTATGAAGGTTAAATGCATGCGAAAAGCCATTTCTTGCTATTTTTAAAATGAGTGTAATCATAAAATTTAAGCTGCAGATCCTTCGAGAGTCTGTGGTAAAACAGCTGTGAAAAAGTACTGAAGATAGAAAGTCACAGATAATAGATAAGAAAAAGTGTCTGAGCAGCTAAATTACCACATGAGACAGATGAAAGATTTCTCAGTAATATTTTGAAATGCTAGTCAGCAGCTTACATTGTGTGCTGACTAGTGTGAAATTGAAAAATCTGCACAATGTGATGCAAACCATTTCAGTCTCACCCTTTAAATCACAGGTATCAGTCAAAATACTAAAAAAAGAGAGAGATGAATCTTTGGGATTCAGGAAGAACACAACCCGAGCATGACAAAGAAGAATACGTGAAAGTTTGGTGGAAATAGCAAACAAACAACATCCTATATACACACACAAATGCATGTCAATACACATAAGTGTTTTAAATGTATTCCTCTAAATTTTTGCTATGTGGACTATACTGATTCCCCCACTGAAGGTCTAGTTGCTACGTAACAGAGAAGGGTCAGTGGCACTGTGAAGGGTGAATGGATTCCTCCAGAACAGTCCATTTATCAAGTGCTGCCAACATGCCAAACGCACAAAAGGACAACACATCCACTGCTAGATCCTGTTCCTTTCACCGTTTCTTTCTAACTCCCCCCTTTCCTTCTTTTATCTTTGTCCCTAAATCTTACAAAAAGTTCACAAATACAACTTCGAAATTCCACATGAGATGTTAAATGTTAGCTAAACACAGAAATGGGTCATCAGGTATATGATAATATGAAAATTCTTCCAAATTTTCAAGTTTTGTCATAAAAACCACCACTTAAGGTTCCTTGAATGACCTCGCTAATAAGAACTCTGTACAATAGGAAAAAGATTTCATATGTTCTCTATCGCTATGAGAGCAAAACAAAACCGCTGCTAATGAGTCCCTGATCATGTTGAAAAATGACCTGAACTTGCACCCCCCTTTACAGGTGGGAACCGAGGCACGACCCACAGGAACGATTTATGATATGGATTCGGCGGCCTCTGAGCTGGTCAATAAGTAGTATGGGTCATTAGCCTTTTTTTTACCCATTTTAGCTTATAACAATATGCAGCTGCACCTCGAGAACTATTGCTTTTGACTTTATGCGTGACACAAAATTATTTGTATTTACGGCTCTGCGCACTAAGGCAACACTACACGGCGAAGTGTGAATTGTTAAGTCTTCACAGACAAAGCAAAGAGAAATCATAACAGGGAAGGTGTCAGCCCATCAAAGACGAATTTCACAGAGATAAGAAACAAAGACCGGGTTCAAAACACTGCCACTCCTTAGCTTTTATGGAGGCTTCTTATTTCCTATTCACTCAAAGCCAAAAGCAGGAATCCACCACATTTCCACACCTCACATTCTTCCCTTCAATTCTGAAACTGTGTGTCACCTTCAGAAAATAACAGACTGAGCTTCTGACAATGACTTTGAGGGCATGAAACAGCAATCTATCAGCGATCCATCCATGGCAAATGTAGGGTAAAAACGCGCTGCTGCTTTTACGGCAGATGACCCCGTAACTGCACTTGATACATCCGTTTCTTTATTGAATCCTCTCCTTGTCGTTTGTTCACCTTGGCCTGATTGCATCAGAGCAAATAATGACCTCTTCATGAAAATGACTGCAATTTTCCTGCAAAAGTCCCTGGTGCTGGCAGGCTGCCGCAGCAATACACAGAGGAGAGAACGGCAGACGTTTAACTGATGCTAATGATGAAATTAAGAACGCAGACCACTAATGAGGACAGAAAAAAGATTGGAATACGAAAATCTTTAACGTGCTATAACACTCTGTTTTGCATAATTATCACTTTCCTTTGTCGTTTCACAATTTCTGTACAACAGTTGTTGTTTTTCATGTCCACTTATTGCAACATCACATTTTCGGACACGTTCCAGACTAAACATGAAATGTGCAACACCTGGAATATCGGTTATCGCACATTAATGGAATCTAAGATTAGCCTGGCAGCGGAAACTGTAAACAGGAGAAATTTACGAGAGAGGATAGCGTGGTCATTTGTAGATCATTCATGAAGATGAAGATCATTAGAGATGGAGGAGTGGGCATTGTCCGACTTCAAAGTCCTGTTCAGGAACACTTAAGGCCTGTGTGCCGCTACCGCTCTTCCTGAAAGCAGTCTCTTATCTCTCAACTTGCATCAGTTCCACAGACTCTGATCCACAGCCAGCCTGACACTCTACTTTCTAACTCCGAGAACTTACAACCAGCATCCATTCAAACCAAGCCCGCCGTTTCTAAACTGCGTGCGACGGTGTGAACTGATCGCAAGTCTGATAAGCAGAATATGATCGGGGAGGAAAAGGGAACACGCTCTGATTTGGCTCTCTACGACCTCTCAATTTGTTTTGACTTCTTTTCATCTTACTGCTACAATAAATGAACTCTGGATCTGGATGAACAACATATCTCTTCTTTTAGATAATTTTTTTTAACATGACAGAGACAGGAGAGAAAGCAGAGAGGAAAAAACACTGCTAAAGGAAGGAAGGATCTGGAAAGCAGTGCATATAGAAAAACAACAGCACCATTAGAAGTCCAAAGAACCATGAGAAAAGTTGGCATGTATCTCCAGTGCACACAAAACTCCACTAAGCACACAGCTACAAAGGATCCCAGAGATGTATTCATCAGAGCCTTTGAGACATAGACAGCCGCGTGACTTCAAAATCAGCGCTTGCATTATCTGGCACCTGTGAAACTATCCCAAAGATGCACATCTCTGATTAGATGCTGGCTGTACAGTCAAAGCTGTTGTGAGTTTGTTTTTTTAAGGTTTCTGGAGTAAACCTATGACAGAGTATGTGGGCTTCAGACTGTATAAAGACATCTCTGTTTAAAAACAAGACAGCTCATTGATTATGCACAAGGACCATAGGGTTTTACAGAAACATGCTTTTAACTGCAATATGTACTGTCTGTACAAGACCAATAAAATAAAATAAAAAATATGTAGATCTGAACTGTTCTATGAATAAAATAGAGCAGATCAACATGTTTATCATGCAACGGTCAAAATAAGATAAAAAAAAAAATACTGATCAAATGTTAAATAAATAAAATAGTTAAATACAATGCAACTATTTCCATGTTAAGGTGAAAAATTATTAAATGCAATAGTACAGAGCAGCACACTATTCAAATCAGTGTCCATGCACAGGTGAGAAAAAAATATATATATATTGATCTGTACTATTAAAATACAGTTGTACAGACCAACACAATGCAACTCAGTGTATACATGCAAAGGTGAAAAATAGGTTTTTGGATTCTTTGCATTGACTATGAAGTGAAAAGCATTTGAAACCTGGTCTATTGAAATGACAGTGACCCTAAACTGTCATCCCATGTTAGCCATGTTAGCCATGTTAGCGCGCGCTCACTGATGGGCCGGATAACCTGGATTATGGAGACAGCTGCTGCCGAGTCACGCAACAGTGGAGCCAGTGTTCACTGGAGATAATTGGCTGGTCCAGGGTAAATAATGAGCTAGAAATTAACAACTGTCTGCATAGCCACAAATCCTCTGCAATAAATGTCCATGAAAGCAACTCACAGCTCCAGAAAAAAACAAAAACAAATTGCACATTAGTAAAGAAATTACTGGATTAAAATCAACCCCTTATCTACAGTACGAGAATGGTAGAAAGTGCATGGTTAAACATCCACTGATCTGATGTTTGATATGGGGAATGTGTGTATATTTCAATATTTCACTAATTAAGCTTCACTGCCAAAATTAGCTAAACATTACAGAACATTAAGTAGTTCTTGGCTTTTCAATGTTTACAGGCCTGGAAAACAGTACTCACTATGATGGTGTGCTTAAGTAGCCCGACTTTTTTTTAAACCAGCAGATCCCTCAACAGCATTAACAAACATCCACCCGCATTCATTCAGGTACTGTGTTTGATGCCTGGATTAAACACAGATACAATTAAGAGGCGGATAACAAACAGGAAGAACATTAATCAAGAATGCAGGCAAATCATAAGGTAAACATTTAATGCCATAAGTTGCCATTTATAGCTTTAGATGAAAAAACATGTTGATTTTTCCATATTGATAGATATCACTAAACTTGAGTGGGCGTCTGCTTTGTTTTCTATGACCCAGACTGATTTCAATTTAACTGGGAGGATAGACATTCTTCACTATTAATAAATCGTTAAATCAGGAAGGGTTTCGGAAGATGAGCGGCATCGGCACGTGAAAGCGGTAGCTGACTGGCAGTGTGCAATGTGCATGGCATTCAAAGCGCTTCCTGTAAACATCCAAGTGCTTCCTGTGAGGTCAGATATGCCAGGTGCATCATGAATATGTCTAATAACAAAGCAACGAGAAAAAATGTGCAGCTCTAAATTTAAAATGGGAAGAAACAGCATATGCAAGGTACTTAAAATGTTACACAAACACACAAAAAGGATTAAAAGTAATTTGGTGCAATTTTTGGGGGACTTTACAACCATGTTTAAGTCATGCATGCTCTTATGTATCTTTCTTCAGCATTACAACATGCCATTCATACTTAGTTACATTTTGTAAATTGCCCTGTGTTAATCCTCTCATTAAAATGCCTAAATCGACTGAGGCATGTTTGAGCAGATACCAGCCATACATAAAACCTGGACAGTGTTCTTCAACAAATTATCTCCTGGCTAAAATTAGTTCACTGGAGGATAAGCACCTTCAGACTTTGCAGTGGACAGTCCGAGAGGATTACTTCACAAAGAGCGAAGGCTTCAAGTGGACCATGCTAAAATGGAAGGTGCTCATGTTGTTAGGTCTGAAGAGGGTGTTACAGACATGCTTGCCTGGGGCGGATGACCACAGAAAACAATTCCACATGGAGCCACGGTCCCACAAATGATAATTTAAGAGAGCAAAATTCAGGTTGCCTTGAGAAGCTACTTCATTTGTTTAAAATGTATTTCATTCCCGAATAAGCATCAGTGGAATTTAGATTACAGCATCTTCAGTCTCTTGGAAATGAAAAGATCATTCAACAGTGGTATTAATTGTTTGATCAAAATATTTTAAAACACAAAGTATTTAGAATCATTATATTTAGTCTTGAAAGACACAGAATGACGCATTACGAACACTGAGCTAGTAATGAGAAGATATTTTTGTAACAAAACCATATGGCCGGCATCTTGATTAAAACAATTCTGACAACATTACAGCACATAATACGTTCATCCGTCCTCAACTGCCCCAGTCTCTTGGCCTCTAGCTACATTTGTATTTAATTCTCTTAGTGACTGGATTATGAGAATGTCCATCTGGGTGTTGAAAACGAAGAGGGTGGGCCATAAACAGTTTAAATTGTGGTAGATTAATGGCACCAGAGTTTGTAAATACAAATACAAATGAAAACAAATATTTCAAGCAACAAACAACAAAACGAATGGAATAAGCTTACAATACACATCAACTTTACATGCATGTAACTCACGGAAAATATAAGAAATGTTTTATCGCTTCAAGGCTTTTTCATATCACTCACCATTCAATATGAGAAATAAAACCCTTCCTGTTTATTGAATGACAAAAAATTTGTGCAGTACCCGGTGTACCTCTGCTCAGATTTTCATCAGGCCTTTTGTTCTTGCAGAGAATGGACACAGAGCAAAACAAATGACTCAGAATCAGCAAATCAAAGAAAACACTGAAAGAACTGATAAGTTTTCCTCGGTCACACACAAAACGGACAGAAAATGTGCCACCCAGCTTATGGAAGTGAACTGTGTGGGTCTGTTCAACTCGTCAACGTGTATATGAGAGATGTATAAGAGAAGAAAACCATCTTTCCTTCATGTGATGTTGTTTCCTGACATGCACCACCTAAACAATTTTGAGAAGGGTAACTGTTTGGCTAATTTCAGAAAGCTGCCCTCTTCCTCTCTCTCTCTCTCTCGCTCAGTGGGAGGGTTAATGATGATTGTGGAGGGGGGGGAAGCCCCCTTTTCCGTGACCCCCAGAGTCAGGGATACATAAGCAACATGAGGGACTTGGGCTCCTTATCCAAGACAAAGCGACTCTCTTCACACTCATTCTACCGGACTTCCAATTCACAAAAGAGAAACGCGCATATCACGGAAGGAGAACTCCGACAGAAACCTGGCCTCAATCTCAGCAGCGCTGTCACACACTTGCACACAGATATACAAACACATTCAGCCACACACACAGACACACGCGCACACTGAAGAGCAAACAGTCTCTCTCTCTCTTTCTCTCTCGCTCACTCACTCACTCTCCTCTCCCTCCCATCCACACACGCACACCACTACAGTATATCAGCTAGCGACTGGCAGGGAAACGGAGGGGAGAGCAGAAATGAATGTGAAGATCTTGACGCTGGTGATTGTGCTGGTGGTTTCTCTGCTGTGTTCAGCCAGTGCTGGTAAGTCGGGAGCATGACGGCTGTTGCCCGGAGCCTCCCTGTGTTTATCTTTTTCTCTCTGCTGTTAGCCTTGGGCTTGGGAATGGGAATGGGCAGCTGTAGTTGATCAGTTACCCAGCATGGTTAGCCTTCTGGGGCTGGGGAGAGGAGGGAAACGGCACCTGGCTGCGCGCTGTACTGCACTGCAGAGGTTTGGTTTGTTATTGTGCCCGTTTAATGAAGTTAATTGTGCCATTGGTGAATTACTTGCCGACTTTACCGTGACATATGTAGGAAAATAACAGCAATGATTATGATGCTGATGATTCTTCCTGGTGTCATGTAACGCTTGGCTTTCTAGGATTATGTACTCCTGGATGTCGTAAATGTAAGGTGTATGTCTATACGGTATTGTGGTGCATGTAACGAGGTGTTAAAAACAGCAGATGGTTGTATAATTTGCATTTCACAACGAAAACGCCAATATTATCTCTTTAAAGGTGTATTTGATTCTTTTTCTTTTGGGCTGTGCCACATCATGGATGAATTCTCAGGGCTGAAGCTACATAGATAAGAGTTTGTATGATTTATTCCAAAAACAATCTGCTATTGTTCTGTTATGTAATTCCTGCTCAAACACCATGGCTTTTTTCATCTGCCTCAACAATAAAACCTATTATGAAGGATGTCACACAAGTCACAAAGCTCTGACCGAGAGCTAGAGTCAGGTGACCAGTGGCCACCCTGCAGATGTGATGCAGGTAACAGGCTTGTGTTAAAAAAACAACTGTGGCCCTTGTGCAAACGCTCGCATCTCTCTAAAGTCCGACTGCTGGGAAGCATGCGTGTTTGAAGGGTGCTGGCTAGCGGCTACTCTGCGTATCAAACGGCCCCTTACGCCCTGCATTTCCACACACGTTTGTTACAGAGACGCTGCTATTTTGGTCTCTGCACGTGTAAACGGGAAGCAATTACCTTGCATTACGGTCAGTGTCGTTTTTCACTCTCCCTGCATGTGTGTGGAGTCTGAGCCTGATCCTCGGAAAGACAGAATCAGGCTCAGTAGCTACGGCTACTAACGTCTGATCCGGGTCAGACTGCCTGCTTGTCGTTATTAGTAGTATTATCTCCATCATGAGATGGAGGTGAGGGACCTGTGGGGAGCCGGATCTGCACGCTGTCGCGGATAGGTGTTGGAAGCGGCTCGTTGTGTAGGCAGCGGGTGTGAAGCCTTTCATCTTCAGACAAACGCTTTTCCAGTACACTGGGAGTTTGCTGGAAATTGGCATCCGTTTCAACTGTACGATGGGGGTGATCTATGCACTGCTTTTTGCGGGGTGGGGATGCGGAGGAGAACCCATGGTGCAACTGGCGACAACGGCTTCGCTAACGCATGCATTGAGTGTCACCCAGCTGAACGGCTGCGGCCCTGCTAATCTCGTCTGCGCATACCTCAATCTGCTCGTCTTGTAATGGGCTTTCCCTCAAGAATGGGCAAATCTTGAGCGCATTGAGCCGTTCATAATTCATCCCGAAAGCAATCTGTCTTCCACTCTCAAGTCTGGTATGTAAACACTTCATATCGTGGAAACCGTTCAGCCACTCTGAGTTGTCAGTCCGAGTCCAGTATCGACGCATCATCTTTCAAAGTCACGGAAGCGCGGGATGAATCCTTTCTCGAGTCTCGAGAGCAAACACGCATGCAAATACACGCACAGAAGTCCTGAGATTGTGTAATTTTAGCTACTTGGTTTGTCCTCTTTGTCCAGGTGAGGGTGTGGAGATCAGATCTCGGGCTTTATCTGTTTGAAATCAGCTTTTTGGAAAAGGGCGATTTCACGCAAGCTGTCAACAACACTATTAAACTTTGAAGTAGCTTTAGAGATCTTGCACGGGCTTGTCGCTCGCCGTTTGTCCTGGGTCGGCATTAGACCCTTGCAAAACAAATATAGGGCTCATTAGGAAATCTTCAGCCAATGTTTTTTTAGAAGAAGAAAAGAGGGGAAAGATCAGGATATTTTGTGAAATAACACCAGTGGCCCTGTGCTAACAGCATGCAGGAAGCCTTAAATCATAATTTCATGCGTCCACCTAATGTGAAGAAGGTGTTTGCGGTTATGCACTTGATTATAGGGGCTGTGGAGAGTACACAAACAGCCAAACTTTTCCAGATGTCCAGTGATAACATGATAATCGTACCCGAACAGCATGAACGAGATGAGCGCTACAGAAAGGTCATTACAAAATTATGGAGAATCATTCAGCGGTGCTTTGAGGCATGATAGGTTTTTGGCTGAGTTCCTCTCTTTCACAAGCTTGCACGCACACACATACGTGCACATGCTCGCACACACATTCAGAGGGTCAGTGACTCAGATCTATTTTATGACTAACCTGGATATCCTCTATGGTTTCACTGTAAGGACTGCAGCGTACTTTGTCAGAGACTGTAACACAGAGGGATGTGCAAATAAACTACGAACAAGAATTTAATGTGATGTACCAATATGGATATACTCACTCTCATGTCGTTCCAAACTCACATTACTTTTTTCAGCTTCTGACAACAAATGAAAAATGTTGGATGTTCATGCTGCTTTTTTAATGCAATGAAATTGAGAAGGCGATCAAACAACAAAAACAAACACAAAGCACCATGAATTTATCATAACAGTAATAGTAATATCATAATAACAGCAAATTATTTTTGTAATTACTTATAATACATAAGTAAAATCAAATTTATTTACAAAAAATCTTGAATTTCATGCAGTTTGAATATGTGCATATATGTCCTTTTTTCATATGTACAAACATGAAAGAGTTGTGGTAGAGGAGATGATTATCAGTGAATATTACATTTATTAAATTTAATTTAATTTTGGCATCAGACAACTTAGAATATAGTCATATGCACCACTCTTTTAATACCTCCATAGTGCTTTTTGCTGTTTTTGGCACTTCCAATGGAAGAGGAAAGAAAAGAATAGCGTGAATACTCTCGAAACTAGCTAAACTCTTCCTTTTGAAGCATTCATGTATCTCAAATGGTTGAGCATGGCGCTAGCAACACCAGTGTCATAGGTTTGATTCCCAGGGACTGAATGAACTGATAAAAGTTGCTTTGGATTAAACTGACTGCCAAATTAAAAAATGTAAATGTTTCATATAAGAAAGAAAATCTAAAAAGTTTGGAACTGAAGACATGAAGGTGGCATGAAGTTGTTCTATTCTCTGAACAGTTATTACTTTATATTTAATGTACACAGTTACTTAGTATTTTTTTAAATACATAATGACCTTTCAAACAGATCAAGCAAAGTGTCATCTGCAGTCTCTGCCAACTTGTTGCACCCTTTTATAAATACTTCAGAAATATCTGCCCGGAGCTGTGGAAGTGGTTATTTTTCTTCCGGCTACACGGCTTGGCAGAGCAGAACCAATAAAACAGTGCCCTTTATAAAACAGAGTACATTTTCTGAGCTCTATTATAACTCATGTGGGGTAACCTTTGAGAAAAGCTCCCCAGTGGCAGTACGGTGGATGTCTTGACATGTGTGATTGCTATAGGCCAGCATAACGCAATTCAGAGCACTCTGAATAAATCAGATCACCTCCACCATCAGACTTAAACAGATGCAGAGGAGAAATCCTGAAGGGTGCTGATGGAGGAGAAAGAAAAGAAAAAAGCAATTGTACAGCCTTCTGATGTGGCGAGGAACACAGCCGCTAGAATATTAAAAGGTCTTTAAAACTTCACAGCTGGTGGTCTTCCCGAATTTGCAGGTGGACAAATGCGGGGAATATAAAGGGCCCGGTGCCAAAATTGCTTCAAATGGATGCTTGCTAACTGCTCTCTCTCAGAACCACACTTCTGGCTCATCTGGCATAGCTACACGCTGCCTGCACCCACAAGCAAGCTGACAAACCATTAGCTAGGCCCCTTCCACTAAACATCAGAAAACATATCCCCTCAACACCCCCAAAATCTCCCTCTCTTTCCCCAACTTTTAATTAAAGCCAGATACACCGAACACCTCGCAGCGTCCACAGGGGCCCTGTATTAACCTGATTTATGGCTCCCTTTTCAAATATTAAATGTTACATTTATTGTGGTTGCTGATAAAATATGATCAGAGTGGATATCTTTATGAACAGTGAGGCAAAATGCTGTATAAATATTTTAAGTCGGTGAATAAATGTGCTTTAATTATTTTCATGCTCAATTTCAAGAGCAAGGAATGACAACCCAATTGCAGTGCACAGGCCTGGTTTTGTTCGTATTTAACCACAAAATAAATAGCACATTGTTGTTTGTACTTCTATCGTGAGCTTTCCCAGATTATTTCAGAAGCATATCACATCAAACCATTAGCTTGATTTAAGGCTTCTGCTGCTGCTGCATTAAATCTGTTCAGAAACACAGAGCCGGGTTTTGATTGCTCTGAGCGGTACAGATGTGAGAAACTGACTGGACTGTTTATGAGAAGTGTTTGAGAGTTTTTGGAACACTTTACTGATGCCCCCACTGGGACTACCCATAATTCCAAGCCTTGAGGTACAAGATATCTGTGTTATGCCTTCAATTTTATTGCTCTGAATATTATACCGCCAATACAAGCCCAAGCCTCAATGTTTTCTCTGATCTCTGTAATACAGGGCCATGCACATTAAATGTAACACCTCTGTACATATTTTCCTTATAAAGCAATCATGATGAACTATTCTTATAAGTACACTGAACATTTGAATGTCATCCAGACACTGCATATCTGATACAGTAAGAATTTTGTTTCTAAAATGTCCAGAAGGAACAATTCAAAACTGAAAGACATTAGATGTCAAAGCAAATCTTAGCATGCTTTATCATTTCCTGTCTTTCAGTATAGAACAATTGAGGTATATGCATGATAGTTGATATCATATCCCATAGGAAACCAAACATACTATTGCATTGAACGAATAAGTCTTGTTTGTTAAACTAGCATGTAGAAATTGGAACTGGATTCTGTAAATAGATATACAATTCAGACAGAGAGTTTACTCAAAGATTGCGAAGCCTTGCATTTAATCTTATTCGGGTTAAACAATGTGGTTAACATACCAACATACATAAACAAAAAAGGTAAATGAACTGTCAGTAATTAAAAACGGCCTGTAACTTGACCCACAAAGTTACTGTGAGAACCAGGGAAAATTTTCTAAAACAAAAACACTCGCAACACAAGCAGCCATTCACATCTGAGCTGTTAATCATGCACCATCAGTCAGTTCTCGTCCACATGACACATATGTGTCTTTTCATGACTGATTGTTTGGTGTGATCTCAGCTGGAAATATCCCAGCATGCACCAGTTGACACTCCTTTCAGTACCTCGGCACTGGGCTCGAAGCAGGAGAATTGAAGCTACGTTGTCACACATCCGTTTTAAAGACAGTATGCATGCGGGCTCACAGCTGACAGCACAATAGTAAGGGGTGGATGTGGTTCATTACCAATTAGAGAGACCTTGGAAATAGACTGCCGGAGAATCTCGTTGCTAAAGAGCTAACGTTTTCTTGACGATTACCAACATGCTGAGTTTGAGCCTATCATTGCTGACGAGAATATTCGGGCCTCGATCACCGCCGAGGCAAATCCTCTTTGAGACGGCATGCTGTTTTTCCCTGGAAGCCTTAAGATGCACTTAAGATGCTTTGCATGAACGGCTCTCTTGATTTTCTTATACTTAAAGGTCCAACCTGCAGTAGCCTCTACCCACCGATTCACCCCTACCAGTCTGAAGAGCTGGTGGGAGAGCTTGAGCAAGTCTTAATCAGCCTGCTCCCCTTTTTTTCATCTTTCTCTTTCTCTCAACACATCATTACCAGTCAAGGCAGCAGCCGCAGCGCTTTGAACCTGCAGGTCTCTGATCATTCGGAACCGGGCCATTTCTAACCACATTATTATAGCTTAGCACTAATTTGGGTCATATGTAGTTTGCTTGCAAGGCTGCACACCATCTGAGAGTGTCAGAAACGATCAGAGAACGGCGCGGTGCCAAGAAGCTACAGCCACTTTTATCAGAGCGCCGCACTTATTTTCAGTAACGGAGCTCAACGTGGAGGTGTGGGAAAGTCTGTGAACTTTTCATGCGATTTTGTTCCTCTGCGGAGTTGCAGAACACAATGTACGCCTTCATTTCCTCCTGCAAGCCGCGTGCCATCACAGCAGCACATCGCTGAATATCAAACAGCCCCCGTTGCAATGGAGTACAATGCAAATGACAGCTGATCTGATGGACAGGGAAAGGGTTAAGAAATCTTACTGCCTACCTCACTCTAATAATGGACCTATGCTGAAATTTGTAAACTGGGAAACCTGATCCACTCCTGCTAACAATGTCATTCTCTTGCTCCTCAGTGAGTGCCTTTCACTGCAGCTGCCATGGAAACGTGGTTTGAGAGCACGTTGGAGATTGGTACCAGTTTATGCCAAGGCCCTGCGCTACTGGTAGGCATGCGATAAGCAGCGCAGCGACTCCAGGCTTCAAAAGGCCAGGCTGCTGATTTCAGATGCCGCTCTGGGAGTCCTACTGGCTTCTTTAACTTAATTTCCATATCAGAAGTAGTATATTTAGGGACATAATAGCACACTGTTAGGAAATTTTGTGTAACAGGGTCTTATTTATGAGCTAGGCAAGTGATTCATACTGGGGTTTCATGCTAATTAACATGTCTCATTCTAGGCATAATGCTCATGATCAAGTGTGACTAGCTTAAGGATAGTCTTAGCAGGCATCAAATTGGCATGCTTGCGTGTGTGGTGGAGAAAAAAAGCTGCTAAGTGTGGAGCTTTCTCGCTCTTATTTCATTGAATGAATGTCCTCTGAGACACTGGGGATCACGCCTCTGACGTCACACACCGTCAGCTATGGTTACACCCCCATGGGACTCCACGCCTCTTCTCGCACATATGCAAGGCAAAACAAAGCATCGACAGTCACGCACATGCACATTCATTCACTAAATTCTTTTGGGAATTATTTGGCCTGAATGGAAATTATTAGAATGCATTGTTTACTCACACACAGCATAAAAGCCACACCTTTCTGTGTGCAATTTCATACATGGATGAAAAGGATTAATGTGCAGCCAAGCATTAATGAGTGCATTCACATGCATATCAAAAATCAGAAATCAGCTCATTATAAATACCAGGCAACAAATTGTGTTTAAATGAAACTTAAAAAGATTGGAGTAGAATACAACTGGGCTAATGGACAAATATCAGACCAGCCTGATCTTGTTAGAATTTATAGATATTGGAATTTAATGTTTTCACATAACATTTTGTATGTTTGGACATTTTGCACACATCTAAAACATAAAAATATGTACATATACCCAGCTTAAAATCTTTACAAATCCTTTCTATTTTTATTATAAATATGTTTAAATTACAATTACATACGTTACCGATGTAGTGGATGCGGTAAATTAGTCAAAAAGGAAGCAATGACTTTTACATTGTTACAACAGATTTCTATTTCAAATAAATGCAGTTTTGAACTTTTAGTCAAAGAATCCTGAAGAAATGGTGTCCACAAAAACATATAAAGCAGTACAACTGAATATATTAATTAAAAATATATTAAAATAGAAAATCGTTATATTTAATTGCAATAATATTTCACAATATTAGTCTTTTACTGTATAAATCTTACCAGCCCCAAAATTTTGAATGGTAGTGCAGATATTTTTGACTTGACTAATAAAAAAAATAAAAATGTAATATTCAATGAATTCCATTTTACAATTTGTAAACATTTGAACATCAAAACTGCTTGTGTGCCAGAACCACATTTTATATAGGAACGGTCCCCCTACACATTAACTGTTTTTAAGTGTAAAATGCCTGTAAGCACAATCAAAGTCTTCTAAAGGCCTGTTAACGTTCTACATTTGAATTACAGTATGAACAGGATCCTCTGTTCAGACATGCACAGATTCTCGTACACAAAACCTCATTAGCTTCAGAATGCTATTAAAAACAAAAGGTAAGAAAATACACAATCCTCCATAACATTTTGGGTCACCTTTGACTTATGATGTGGCTGTGTTGCTGCTATCCATTATGCATGTTTGTGGAGACGCCCTTAAAAGAGCTGTTATGACTGCAGTCTCATGCTGTGGAGTGAGGCTGGATGTCTGACAGACACATAGGAATGATCCTCTCATCATACCCACCGCCGCATTCGTGTCTCCACAATAAATAGATAGGGTGCGTCAAGGAGAATATTCTGTAAACAATGACAGATAAATCAATATTCCTGTATAATATTGCACAAACAAACTAACCAAGCGAGACGGTTTTGATTCGCATAGACGGAGCAATTATAATACACATTGATTGGTCATTGCATTCGGATGATTTAAGATGGGTGGTGGTGGAGGTGCTAGAAGGGCAAATGAATAAGCAGAGATAATGCATGTAGTACAACCAGCCATAAATAAGGGTTGCCCTCTCCTCACCTGGTTCTGTTTTGCGTGTAAGTAGATCTAATCTCTCACTTCCTGGAGTAGGCAGTAAAAGATTAGATCCATCTGGTGCCCCAAGCTTAAAGGTCTTCCGACTAGCCTAAACTTTGTATCTATTGGAAGTCACGGTTCTTTATTTGTCGTGTTGTGTGTTTGTACAGGGAGTGTATTGTAAATTTAGGCCAGTCCGAGACATTCTGTAAACCATTCATTAGATTGTGCTCTGCCCTTTATAAACGTTGCCTACCCTGGGCCTCTCTCTCCCTGTCAGGAAAGTGCTGGGTGATGGATAACTCTCTCGGCTAAGAGGCAGCCCTGGGATTTACAGGGACACACTATCAGACACAAGGTGTCCAGCGGAGGCTAGGCACGGCGAGGCAGTCGTGTTAAAAAGTCAACATAATGGATAGCACCTAAGGAGTGTGGTACTAGATGATGAGATGGCAACGATCTGACTATTTATCATTAGCCTGGAGCAAAGCTGACCAAACTGGACACCTACTGTCACGCCACCATCTCTGTGGAAGCAAACTGTGGTCAGCATTTCAGTGTTGCCAGAATTCTCACTTTATTAAACTTTAATTGACTAAATGACTCCCAAAGTCATGCTTAAAGGGATATTTCACCTAAAAATTACGAAACCAAAATTACAACACAGGTTGATTAAAAACGTGCCTATAACTCCAAAAAACAAACAAACAAACTTGTACATACAATTTAATGCGGTTTCACGGCATTTTCACACAAATTATGATTACATGGGCAGATCGTTACTAACCTATTTTATGTTATAACCTCAAAACACTTTTACCATGCATGATTGTTAACCAAATACATTTTGACATTTGCATTACATACGCTCCACATGTATGGCTCTTCTGAAGTGGTAAATTTGCTCAGTAGCTCACCTAGTAAAGTGAACACTGCACTAGGGTACAGGTCCGGTGAAACACGAGTTGCAATAAGAGCTCAAAGACTTGCCGAAGCACACTAAAATGGCATGGTTGCTGCAGCAAAAGTGTTTTTATGTCACGTTTGCTTTTGTTAACGCTATTGGTTAAGTTTAGTGTAGGTGGTACTTTATATGATGTACAATATATGTACAATAACCACCAGCCAACAGCCAGATTCATGCTCAGTTTCAAAGAATATTTCAAAGCAGTTTTAGCGCCACTTACTTGAACATTTCAATTTGTCTATGAAAGTGCCAAACGTGCAAGACGGAACATGATAATATTTTGCAGAAATGTCGCCGGGGTTTACACTCACCTCTATGACTTTCCTCTGTGGAACAGAATAGAACATATTTTGAAAAACTTTTATCTATACAATGAAATCAAAACAACACTGGACCCATTGTCTTTCATTGTATGGACAAATCATTTTAAAATAAGCACCTGTCACCTGTGTTCCACAGAAACAAGAAAGTCATACAGTTAAGGAACAACATAAGCGTGAGTAAATGATGACAGAATTTTCACTTTTGGATGAACTATCCCTTTAAGGTTTCGAGGTCTTCAAATAAGACTTGGTATCGTGAGAAACATCTATTGGAATATTACTTCCTGACTTGCTTGTCATTAGATGGTGAACCTGGAAGAAATTATGTTGGTGAGAAGGAGGCCTACTATCAGCACCATCAGATCTAATGCAATAAGGAGGCTAGAGCGTTTTCATCCCTGAGTGGGTCTGGTAAACAAGCAGCAAGTTAGGGGAAGATCCCATCAACATATGCCATCTATTATAGTATATCCACGGTTATTGCTCTTGTCACTTTGTATTCGCCACAGCGTGGAAAGATACAGCCCGCAGAGTAACAAGGAGCTATGCAGATTGAGAAGAAGCCAAAAGTCATAAAACAGACAATGGAGTGATTCTGAGTGCTTAAAATAGACCTCCCTTTTCATCAGTCCAATGCATGTCTTGAGTTAATTCATAAACGCTGTTCTCATCACTACCAGAGATTATTTTTAGCAGCCTTCTTATTGTTTGTGGCCTAGGATGACAGTTTTCTGAGAGATTTGCTCCCCTCAAAGCTAAGTGGGCAGCAAATGCTGCCTGTCAGATGGTGATGGCAGGAAACAACATAACTGTGTCATTACAGAGAGGTTTATGACAGACGCCGATAGAAGAGCTGCAGTGATGTGCTGTGTTCAGCTCAGCCAGGTGTAATTACAGCCTCTTCTGCCTGCCTGGCCAAAAACATTGTATTTTTGCCCCTCAGACAGATTTCAAGACTTTTCCTCACGCTAGGTGAACAATACGTTGAGCTGAGTGATTATGGTACTGGAAAAGCAAAAAAGACTTCTCAAAGCTGAACCTGAGTGTTTTAAAGGGGAAATTTCTGATCACATGAAGCCTTTTTACCATGTTGAACACTTCATATTATATAAAAAAAGATTGGAATGCAGACAGAATGTGTAAACTTGCTTCATTCATTTCTGGAGAAATAACAAGAGGATAGTGCTCAGATTAGCAGGCCAGGTGGAAAGATGGGTTTTAGTGTGGTTTCCTTCTTTCATGAGACGCTGAAATATGCAATGAAGTCTTTCTGTGGGGCAAATGAATTAGTCCACTGTTCGGCAAATTAGTCTGCTGTGAACGTGTAATGTGTCAGCTAAAGGCGATTAGTTTGTAAATGTAATTTGAGCTGTCAGGAATTCAAAAATATAGTTTGAGGATATTTAACTCATAAGCAGACTTACAGGCAACGTGTTTAGCCTAACGTCGTCCAGTCACTACACATTCTGAATTATTTCAATGCTGTATGATTAGCAACTCAAATTATATGGCGTTAGTTGCTTGTTGTGAATTAAAAAAAGATTGTCATGAAGAGAAGACAAGAAAACTGCAATTATTTGTACAAACCAGATATCTAGAAGGTCTAATATCAAGCTCATTCTCACAGTAACTTTGTTTAATTCACAACAATTGCTTGTGTTATGATATTTTCCAACAAAAAAAAAACTGTTCCCTGTAGACTTCTTAATATAGGTTGTCTGTTACTCCCCACGGAGATGTTAGGAATGTCTTGACCCAATGAGACGCTCTTATTTCATTGAATGAATGTCCTCTGAGACACTGGGGATCACGCCTCTGACGTCACACACCGTCAGCTATGGTTACACCCCCATGGGACTCCACGCCTCTTCTCGCACATATGCAAGGCAAAACAAAGCATCGACAGTCACGCACATGCACATTCATTCACTAAATTCTTTTGGGAATTATTTGGCCTGAATGGAAATTATTAGAATGCATTGTTTACTCACACACAGCATAAAAGCCACACCTTTCTGTGTGCAATTTCATACATGGATGAAAAGGATTAATGTGCAGCCAAGCATTAATGAGTGCATTCACATGCATATCAAAAATCAGAAATCAGCTCATTATAAATACCAGGCAACAAATTGTGTTTAAATGAAACTTAAAAAGATTGGAGTAGAATACAACTGGGCTAATGGACAAATATCAGACCAGCCTGATCTTGTTAGAATTTATAGATATTGGAATTTAATGTTTTCACATAACATTTTGTATGTTTGGACATTTTGCACACATCTAAAACATAAAAATATGTACATATACCCAGCTTAAAATCTTTACAAATCCTTTCTATTTTTATTATAAATATGTTTAAATTACAATTACATACGTTACCGATGTAGTGGATGCGGTAAATTAGTCAAAAAGGAAGCAATGACTTTTACATTGTTACAACAGATTTCTATTTCAAATAAATGCAGTTTTGAACTTTTAGTCAAAGAATCCTGAAGAAATGGTGTCCACAAAAACATATAAAGCAGTACAACTGAATATATTAATTAAAAATATATTAAAATAGAAAATCGTTATATTTAATTGCAATAATATTTCACAATATTAGTCTTTTACTGTATAAATCTTACCAGCCCCAAAATTTTGAATGGTAGTGCAGATATTTTTGACTTGACTAATAAAAAAAATAAAAATGTAATATTCAATGAATTCCATTTTACAATTTGTAAACATTTGAACATCAAAACTGCTTGTGTGCCAGAACCACATTTTATATAGGAACGGTCCCCCTACACATTAACTGTTTTTAAGTGTAAAATGCCTGTAAGCACAATCAAAGTCTTCTAAAGGCCTGTTAACGTTCTACATTTGAATTACAGTATGAACAGGATCCTCTGTTCAGACATGCACAGATTCTCGTACACAAAACCTCATTAGCTTCAGAATGCTATTAAAAACAAAAGGTAAGAAAATACACAATCCTCCATAACATTTTGGGTCACCTTTGACTTATGATGTGGCTGTGTTGCTGCTATCCATTATGCATGTTTGTGGAGACGCCCTTAAAAGAGCTGTTATGACTGCAGTCTCATGCTGTGGAGTGAGGCTGGATGTCTGACAGACACATAGGAATGATCCTCTCATCATACCCACCGCCGCATTCGTGTCTCCACAATAAATAGATAGGGTGCGTCAAGGAGAATATTCTGTAAACAATGACAGATAAATCAATATTCCTGTATAATATTGCACAAACAAACTAACCAAGCGAGACGGTTTTGATTCGCATAGACGGAGCAATTATAATACACATTGATTGGTCATTGCATTCGGATGATTTAAGATGGGTGGTGGTGGAGGTGCTAGAAGGGCAAATGAATAAGCAGAGATAATGCATGTAGTACAACCAGCCATAAATAAGGGTTGCCCTCTCCTCACCTGGTTCTGTTTTGCGTGTAAGTAGATCTAATCTCTCACTTCCTGGAGTAGGCAGTAAAAGATTAGATCCATCTGGTGCCCCAAGCTTAAAGGTCTTCCGACTAGCCTAAACTTTGTATCTATTGGAAGTCACGGTTCTTTATTTGTCGTGTTGTGTGTTTGTACAGGGAGTGTATTGTAAATTTAGGCCAGTCCGAGACATTCTGTAAACCATTCATTAGATTGTGCTCTGCCCTTTATAAACGTTGCCTACCCTGGGCCTCTCTCTCCCTGTCAGGAAAGTGCTGGGTGATGGATAACTCTCTCGGCTAAGAGGCAGCCCTGGGATTTACAGGGACACACTATCAGACACAAGGTGTCCAGCGGAGGCTAGGCACGGCGAGGCAGTCGTGTTAAAAAGTCAACATAATGGATAGCACCTAAGGAGTGTGGTACTAGATGATGAGATGGCAACGATCTGACTATTTATCATTAGCCTGGAGCAAAGCTGACCAAACTGGACACCTACTGTCACGCCACCATCTCTGTGGAAGCAAACTGTGGTCAGCATTTCAGTGTTGCCAGAATTCTCACTTTATTAAACTTTAATTGACTAAATGACTCCCAAAGTCATGCTTAAAGGGATATTTCACCTAAAAATTACGAAACCAAAATTACAACACAGGTTGATTAAAAACGTGCCTATAACTCCAAAAAACAAACAAACAAACTTGTACATACAATTTAATGCGGTTTCACGGCATTTTCACACAAATTATGATTACATGGGCAGATCGTTACTAACCTATTTTATGTTATAACCTCAAAACACTTTTACCATGCATGATTGTTAACCAAATACATTTTGACATTTGCATTACATACGCTCCACATGTATGGCTCTTCTGAAGTGGTAAATTTGCTCAGTAGCTCACCTAGTAAAGTGAACACTGCACTAGGGTACAGGTCCGGTGAAACACGAGTTGCAATAAGAGCTCAAAGACTTGCCGAAGCACACTAAAATGGCATGGTTGCTGCAGCAAAAGTGTTTTTATGTCACGTTTGCTTTTGTTAACGCTATTGGTTAAGTTTAGTGTAGGTGGTACTTTATATGATGTACAATATATGTACAATAACCACCAGCCAACAGCCAGATTCATGCTCAGTTTCAAAGAATATTTCAAAGCAGTTTTAGCGCCACTTACTTGAACATTTCAATTTGTCTATGAAAGTGCCAAACGTGCAAGACGGAACATGATAATATTTTGCAGAAATGTCGCCGGGGTTTACACTCACCTCTATGACTTTCCTCTGTGGAACAGAATAGAACATATTTTGAAAAACTTTTATCTATACAATGAAATCAAAACAACACTGGACCCATTGTCTTTCATTGTATGGACAAATCATTTTAAAATAAGCACCTGTCACCTGTGTTCCACAGAAACAAGAAAGTCATACAGTTAAGGAACAACATAAGCGTGAGTAAATGATGACAGAATTTTCACTTTTGGATGAACTATCCCTTTAAGGTTTCGAGGTCTTCAAATAAGACTTGGTATCGTGAGAAACATCTATTGGAATATTACTTCCTGACTTGCTTGTCATTAGATGGTGAACCTGGAAGAAATTATGTTGGTGAGAAGGAGGCCTACTATCAGCACCATCAGATCTAATGCAATAAGGAGGCTAGAGCGTTTTCATCCCTGAGTGGGTCTGGTAAACAAGCAGCAAGTTAGGGGAAGATCCCATCAACATATGCCATCTATTATAGTATATCCACGGTTATTGCTCTTGTCACTTTGTATTCGCCACAGCGTGGAAAGATACAGCCCGCAGAGTAACAAGGAGCTATGCAGATTGAGAAGAAGCCAAAAGTCATAAAACAGACAATGGAGTGATTCTGAGTGCTTAAAATAGACCTCCCTTTTCATCAGTCCAATGCATGTCTTGAGTTAATTCATAAACGCTGTTCTCATCACTACCAGAGATTATTTTTAGCAGCCTTCTTATTGTTTGTGGCCTAGGATGACAGTTTTCTGAGAGATTTGCTCCCCTCAAAGCTAAGTGGGCAGCAAATGCTGCCTGTCAGATGGTGATGGCAGGAAACAACATAACTGTGTCATTACAGAGAGGTTTATGACAGACGCCGATAGAAGAGCTGCAGTGATGTGCTGTGTTCAGCTCAGCCAGGTGTAATTACAGCCTCTTCTGCCTGCCTGGCCAAAAACATTGTATTTTTGCCCCTCAGACAGATTTCAAGACTTTTCCTCACGCTAGGTGAACAATACGTTGAGCTGAGTGATTATGGTACTGGAAAAGCAAAAAAGACTTCTCAAAGCTGAACCTGAGTGTTTTAAAGGGGAAATTTCTGATCACATGAAGCCTTTTTACCATGTTGAACACTTCATATTATATAAAAAAAGATTGGAATGCAGACAGAATGTGTAAACTTGCTTCATTCATTTCTGGAGAAATAACAAGAGGATAGTGCTCAGATTAGCAGGCCAGGTGGAAAGATGGGTTTTAGTGTGGTTTCCTTCTTTCATGAGACGCTGAAATATGCAATGAAGTCTTTCTGTGGGGCAAATGAATTAGTCCACTGTTCGGCAAATTAGTCTGCTGTGAACGTGTAATGTGTCAGCTAAAGGCGATTAGTTTGTAAATGTAATTTGAGCTGTCAGGAATTCAAAAATATAGTTTGAGGATATTTAACTCATAAGCAGACTTACAGGCAACGTGTTTAGCCTCACGTCGTCCAGTCACTACACATTCTGAATTATTTCAAGGCTGTATGATTAGCAACTCAAATTATATGGCGTTAGTTGCTTGTTGTGAATTAAAAAAAGATTGTCATGAAGAGAAGACAAGAAAACTGCAATTATTTGTACAAACCAGATATCTAGAAGGTCTAATATCAAGCTCATTCTCACAGTAACTTTGTTTAATTCACAACAATTGCTTGTGTTATGATATTTTCCAACAAAAAAAAAACTGTTCCCTGTAGACTTCTTAATATAGGTTGTCTGTTACTCCCCACGGAGATGTTAGGAATGTCTTGACCCAATGAGAGTAATCTCATTCAAGTTCTTGCTGGGAAAAGGTTAATGGGATTCTATGTTTACTCTGTAGGATAGGCATTTGTTGAGCTCTCACTGAAAGATTCCTTTAAGACATTTCTGGTGGCATTTTTTTGCATGCGTTGGAGTTAAAGACAAACATAGATAAAAAGGTTAAGACAGAAAGACGTATGCATAAAAGGAAGATGAATTTAGAAGAACCGTATGAATAATCTTCATGCGCTTCAGCGGAAAGAGGATAGCATGGTATGTATTGTGTATAGTATGGAATGAAGGATTGGAGAACAGTGGCCTGAAATGGAAAACATAACTGATGATTGACCAAGCACGTTTACCCATTCATAATGTGGGAAAAGACATATCTAATTGATTCTAGCTTCTGTCATTAGGAAGACTGGGAACTTTCCGATGGAAAGACATCCAATCCCTACGATGCACTCAAACAAAACACCCTCAGAAAGCCAATTCAAGACTTGAATGGGAGATCAGTGACATCAGATAGTGCTGCGCAGATCAAGGTCTCCCCAAAAGCTCCCAGAATGTTTGCTCTCTCCGGAGGACTTTGTTTGATTTTTCTGAAGAGGTGAGAGGTTAGGGACGCACAGATGTGGATCAAGCTGTGGATATGAGACGGACTTAAAGGATCTACTCACACTTATTGAGAGATGACTGGAAACATCTGAGCACACTCACAATCGAGCAGTGTAGTGCACAGACAAAATATGTGGCCAGGACAAGTGTCTTCCCAGTGTTTTTGAGACAGACACTTCTCACATGATGTGAGAAGTTCAAAGATTTGTATTTAAATAGTGTGTGTGACTGCTGAGGGACTTTCTTTGGATATATGGTAGTTGTTGCTGCAATACATTATTTTACTGATGTTTCTTAAAGGTGAAATGTGTATTTTTTACTTATCCCATCTCAAATTAATATTCAATATAAATGATTTATGTTAAAATATTTTGTTTTATATCAACTTAAATTGTAAGACAATGGCTCAGCCAATGGTTTGATTTGGGGGAGGGTTTGTTTGAAAACATTGTTTTTTGCAATTCAGTTACACACTTCACCTTTAACCAAAGTGAATATTTTATGTCAGGTTTCATAATTCACATACCCTCTTTCTGTCCGCAGGTCCAATGGCCTCCACCGAGCATAGCAAAGAGCTAGAGGAGGTGGGCAGCATGAGGACTCCTTTGCGGCAGAATTCCGCTCGAGCCGGCCGGAGCCAAAGACCTTCTGGCTGGAGGAGGAGACGCCCTCGACCCCGCCTCTCCCATAAGGGGCCCATGCCATTTTAGAGCAAGGTCAGTTTGACATTACCAATGCAATAGCCTGAAAGCAAAAATAAGAGCCCAACAGAATATGAGTAACTAATCCGAGGGGTTAAAAACAATAATCGAATCAAATTGAAGCAGCACCTGTCTCAATTTCTGAAGTTTCGTTGAGTGCATACTGAGAAAGGATGGGAATGCTGGAGAAAAACATGAGGAAAGGGAGACTGTGATTGACAGAAACCTGCTTGCTCATTCACTTCTTCCATGAATTATAGATTACTACTGGCACAGAAATACTGCATGTCTTTATGAGATTACAGGACTTTAGACTGCTGGGCTTTTGTGGTCTCAATCTCCTCCAACAGATATACAAAACCCATAAAGAGTGGAATATAATACATTGTCAATGTTGTATTATATCCGAGTCAACATGATTCCGTTATCCTAATAATGCCAATTAAATTCCCTATCCAAAGACAATACTTCTGAATCTCATTTTAACTTAACGTCTAGAATCTAGATAAACAATTCCTCAGGCAAGCACTTTAATCTTTTTGTCTAATAAAAGTGTTTTCTCTTCCTACAAACATTGTCTCCATGAAATTTCCAGTGATGTAGCACCAAAGTCTTTATTTTAATATGGACTCTATTAAGGAAACATACAAGTTACTACGTCAATAAATAAAAGAGAACAGTATCTGACAAATATCAGCACATCAAAACAATTACATTTTATTACTTATAGTCTTTGCACTAAAATGCTGACACACAGTTTTGTGGTTTTTAAAAAAAGGAAGAATGGATTAAAAAAAATCTGTGGATGGCAGAGAGATAGGGACTCACTCACAGCTGTTTTTACAGTCTGCACAGTAAGATGTCTGAACAGAGTACAATGTCCCTACAGGAGGCCAGAACACAACACAAGTCTCACCATAAATTAACCTCATATAAGACCAGAATTTATCGAAAAGGACAAGTCAACTTTTTATGGCATAGTTAATCATGAGACATGAGGGCATCAAATTTACCACAGTTGGAAATCCATTTGACCCTCAAATCCACCACAGTTTTACTATCTATAGCGAATTACATTTTTTCCTTTCGGCAAACAATTCCTATTCATATGTTTCATCAATCCAAGGGAAAACACCATCTTAACATCCACAGAGGTAGACACAAAGAGCAAGGCCTATGCATGCACTCCCATCCTGGCCAATAAAACGCACAGATCCTTTGAGTGAGTTGGGCAGTCAATGCTTGTTTTGATCCCCAGCATACTGGCAGCACAAAGAGGGGAGCTGCAGGAAGTTGTGTAGCTCCATTAAATGGAACGGCTCAGTGACTCACAATGTAGAGTCCACAAACAGCACTTCAACCCCAAACAAGATGAAGATTTCTCTTTCATTCGGCTACTTCTTCAGCTCGCTTCATGCCGTACGAGGGTTCAAAGTTCACGTCTTTTAGCACATTCACCCACATTTCTTTGGGCCCAGTCTGTTAAACCAGTCCATTTGAGGCAACTAATGTTCCAATCAAGCCTGTGGTATCAAACCCCAAAAGTTTTCTCTTAATCAATTCACAGTTCATTATTTCCAAAATGTGATAGATATTCATTTCCTTGACAGACATTTTATGGCTAAAGAGAACATGTTGTGATAATTACTGTATGGCACTGTACAGTAAATCAGTCCATGGCCCAGATGGGACTACCACTAAAGTGTTTGACCTGCATCTGGCTAGTGTACAACATCTCACATTTTGTGCAGTGTGAGAAACGTAGTCTCACACTTCATCATCTATGGCTAAAACGGGGCACAGACTGACCGGGGCAATTAACTCTCCTCAAGGGCTGATAACAGACCGAGAACCACCGAACAAGGCCACAGTGGAGGCACTTGAAAGGCTTTCTCTCTTTTTTCATTACACTGCACCACCTTGCCTGCAGATGAGAAGGATGTCTTCGTTAAAAGAGAACTTCGAGAACTTACAAGTTAACACCAAGGGGACGACTTGGAATTAGACGTACTTGTATGAATACGTTTTGATAATAACGTTCTAGAAAAAATAAATAAATAACAAAAAAAAACTATTTTGACAGTTTCCTTAAAGGAATATACAGAGTTCACAGTTGAAGAAATAGTTCACCCAAAAATGAAAATTTTGTCATCATTTACTCACCCTCATGTCGTTCCAAACTTGTAGTTTATTTATTATGTTTAACATAAAATAAGTTATTTTGAACAATTTTGAAGAACCAAACAGTTCATGGTCCCCAATGACTTCCATAATAAGGAAAGGAATACTATGGAAGTCAATGGGGACCATCAACTGTTTGATTACCAGCATTACTCAAAATATCTTCAACATGAGAAAGAAACTTATACAGATTTGGAATGACATGAGGGTGAGTAAATAATAACACTTTCCTTTTTTGCATGAACAATAACTTTAAGCTCAGTCAACAGCATTTATGAAAATTTTGGTTTTCTTTTTTTTTAATTATTATAATATATATAATTTAAAACTAATAATTTTTCTGTTAAAACAGACATTATTTAAGCTATAAACTTATTGTCATTTTTATGATCATTTAATGATTCTAGGCAATATGTTGTCTTGGCAATGAACTGTCGTTAAGTTGTATATAAGGAAATAGTAAACAAATTTCTTTTTTCACACTGAAATCTTGTTAACACACATACTGTTTACGTCTTTTGGTTATACCATTACAACACCGAGTATATTAGCATTTACAGATTGGCCCTATTAACTTCAGTTGTAAATGATCACTGTAATGTTTATGTTTATTTTTAAACAAAAGAAGGAAAAAGTCATTTTTGTGGTAAATTAACATTATGCCACAAGTGCTGTTGATTGAGCTTAACTTGCCCGTATATGACCGACCAGTCTAACTAAACAACATGTTGGACAAGGCTTCCTCATTGTGAATGCTCTAGGAAGTAAACTGAAAAGGAGGTTAAAAGCTCAGCTGAAGATTATGAGAACTGAAGGTTGTGGTAATGGAACACAAGCAACACAAGAATGAACAACCCGTTACAAGATCCAGATGCCACAACATATAAGAGGAACAGCCCATGTTGAGGGACCTCCTCTTCAAAGACTTCCTAGCACAAAGGCACTGCACTGCAGAGAGCTAGAAATTGGAAATATGCCTCATTCAGTACCAAGGGGCACACTGCATGATTAGAAAGCAACTGCCTGACACAAAGTTCCTCTTTTAAAGTGCCAGCAGCTTGATGTTGTTAGTATATTCTGACAACTGACATGATGTCATACAGCACAAACAAATACAGTAAACATGAGTAACAAACAAAACATGGTTTAGATAAGAATATCTGGTGCTGCACTGTACATGACTCAAATGCACCACTATGCAGGTGTAAGAAAAAAAGTAAAAAGATGGTTCTTATCGTTCAGTGGGCACTGTTGTACTGGAAGAATGAAGCTCATTGACATCTAAAGCTATCTGTAATCATTGTGTAGTCATGAAACAAACACTAAAAGATGACCTCACTGGTTTACATAGATTCCTTGCTCAAAGTAAAGTGTAAGAACAGAATTCTAGCTAGTTGCGCTCTAAATGCATAAATCATATCAGTTTATAAAAGCAGAATCCTAATAATCATGGAACCTCATAAGTGACAGACTTGACACTGCAAATCATTTCAGCAGTTTTGCATTAGCATTTTGCTGAACTAAAAGTGTGATAGCTTAAAGGGATAGTTCAGCCAAAAATGAAAATTCTATCATTTACTCACCCTCATGTTGTTCTAAATCTGTAAAAACTTGTTTGCTCTCTGGAACATTTAAAGATATTTTAAAGAATGTTGGTAACCAATATCAGTTCCTATTGATTTTCATTATATGGACAAAAAAAATACAATAGAAGTCAATGGGAACCAAAACTTTTTGGTTACCAATATTCTTCGAAATATCTTTTTTTGTGTTCCACATAAGTAAGAAATGCATACAGTTTTAGAACACCATGAGGGTGAATAAATCATGACTGAATTTTCATTTTTGGGTGGACTATAGTACAGGACACAAATATTGGGTAAAATAATACATTTTTATGGATATCTTTGAATACTGAATTAAACATTTCACTCGCAGTGTCTGCCATTTTTTATTCCCCCCCCACATTTTTCAGCTTGTCCCAATGGATTATTATCCCAGTTGCCTTCACCAATTTTGCTAGCAATTTTGTAGTTAGTTTACCAAAAAACAAAAATTCTCTCACCCTTATATCATTCCAAGCCTGCACGGTCTTGTAGATATTTTAAAATATATCCGTTTTTTTTTCTTCCACAAAAAAACACTGAAAGTCAATGGGGTCCAATGTTGCTGTTGTTGTTTTTTAATTTGAATGCACAATTATGATCCATGATGTTTTTAAGTAACCTTTAGGATTATTAAACATCTAATGACTTGCTCTTTCTTAGCCGTTATGTTCAGTACCTGTGCTAATTAGTAAAACTACAGAAAAACACTGTTGGTTCCTGCATTGTAACTTATTCATGTGTCTTTTCTTTTGTCCACAGGCACAGCTTAGAGTGCCCTCCCCCTTGGTTCTGATTTCTATGCTCTTCCTTTGCCTTGGGGGGCCTTGCAACAAGGGGCCTTTGCTAGCCCAGCCTGAAGAGTGATGTCCATAGCACCTGCTGGTTCTTCAAGCAACTCTTCTTCTGTCCACAAAAAAACCAGGACAAGCCACTCACCCTCAGCTCTATGAAGAATTGTGGGCCGGGAACGGGGGTGGGGGGTATTGAGCCCAAGCTATCAGATTCTGTCTCTCTCTGTCTGTCTCTCTCCTCCTGTGGTTTTCCTCATTTGCTTTCTAGAGCCCTTTCATGGCCACACTTTGCATGATGTGTGAGCAGTGGGGAGCCTGGTCTAAACAGTTATAGTCCGAAAGCGTCAGTTTCTTCTCCGAGGTGTGCTAGTCCCATTCTCTCCAGTTTGTAGGTGACCACAGCGCTTTGACCCATTGCTAGGTGTTGGCAACTCTTGGCTTATAAATGGCATTTATAAGGGAAGAAAGCGGCAGGGAATCTAAAGTAAAGGCACAAATGCTCAGGCCCATTATGGCCAGGCCAGCAATGCTAATTTATTTTCATCTTACACAATTTACCATCTACCTACAGCAAAAATTGGCCAGTTAGCTTAATAACGGCATCACTGAGTGCATTTACATGGCAAACTGCTCACAAATGCAATTATCAAAAATGTTTTCTTATAAAATCCTGACAAAAATTTTTTTCTTAATGAGATCAATTCTAACTCATCAAGTTTTGGCACCAAAATGTATGCACATTGTATAAGCATCCAGAATGCTGATTGTAATGTAAATGCAATCAATGTTATCGGGTTCAGTTATAATTACTGATTACATAATTACCTCTAAAAATGTTAAATGACTATATAATTCATTGGCACATCTATTTAAAACAGCTTGATTACATCTCATAGTGCTGTCCAACGTTCATTATACATCATCCTACCAATGAGCCTAAGAGTTGTCAGCCAGCTGAAGCTTAAGGATAAAGCCACAGTGTCTCATTATCAAAAATCACACTCCACTTCCATGAGCGAGAGATCATCGTCCTGAGCCCTCTTCTCCTCCCTCATGATACACGCTGCTTTACAGCAGAGATACATGACTGTTAACTGGCCAGGGTGATCTGCTTCACATGGCGGACCATCTCTCCTTTTAAAGAAGTGCCAAATAGCAAATCTACTCCACAGTGCTGCCAGGAGAAGAAAAGTAAACATGTTACCTCTTATCTTGGGGGAAGCATAACATCTAAACATATGTACGCATTTTGCCATTTGTTTGAACACCCAATGTAAAGGCAATGGTATCATGGTTTCAAGACATTAGACCAAAAAAAACTAAAAACTAAAAAAAAGGAAAGATATTTTCTTTACAGATCTGATTATTTTCCCCTTGACTGGATTCTTTGACAGAACTCTATGCCTTTATTTGACATCATACTGGAAATGATTTCTCATTCTTTTGTTGTTATTTTGTTATATTTCAGTTCATTTCTCAGGGTGCTGTGACACAAGCCTGTATGGTCTATATTACATGCATTTATTTAAGAAACACACATTATTTGTATTCACACCATTTAACTTCATGCTTATTTATCCACCACTTTTTAGCTACATATCCAGACTACGTTTTTACAAGCCATTACTGTTTTCTCCCCATTGGGAGCAGTTGCCTTTTGAGTTTGAGCCTCTTTGGTACAGGTGGCCACAGCCTGGTTATTAAATCCCATTGCTAATCGGTTTTAAATTGGAATCACGAAAATCTCTTTCAAGTCCAATAGAGCTCACAAAACAAACTGGCATAGAATGACCACACCACCTTAGCGTTCAACCGATTTATGATGTAATAATCTACAAAAATGAGCAACTCTTGGATTAGGCATCGTCAAATCTTTCAGTAAGACACAAATTATGAGGCTGAGATGAGACTGTTAGCCACACTCATAATTCAAACATCACCTCGCGGCAAAATCAGCTCTTCATAAGAGAGTGCCTAAAAACCTACATCAGTAAAACACCCAGCCAAGCTCACCTCGATTAAAAATTTATCGAATCTTAGGGCACTGTGCATACTAATAATTCCAGTCACGCCATGATTATTTTATACCCTCTCAGACAGAGATGTGGATTTATTAACGCTTTTTCAGAATGATAGCGCTCCCGAGAGCTCTGCTTCATAGATCAGTAGGTCAGAATGCAGAGAAGATCCAAGTTTGGGCGGCTGAGTTGCAGTACACTTCATCTGAAGAGTCTGTTAGAGGTGCGGAGTAATGCCTGTATCCATACTGTAGTTCATGAATGTATTTTCACCATCCTCACCAGAGCTGAGCTGAGGGCCGTCGAGCAGTGTTTCAGTTCAGTTCAAGCCTTGAATCTTGAAAAACTAGCCCCCTTCCAACCGATGGAGATGGTTATCGTTTCATCAAACATCCAAAGACAAATATGACAAAATCCAAAGCTTGCTATAGCAGAGACCCCCTATCAATCACTTGGCTTTCCTCCAACATCTCTCTGTATGGACATGCAAGGCTGCACTTTTGCAATTCCATTATGCTGCTGGAAAAGTAAATCCTGAAAACAAGTCTTTTGGCATGTAATGGTTTTCCAGTGTCTTGTGACAATTAAATTGACTGATTCTTGTCTAGCTGGTTGTCCAAAGCCTACTTTTCGATAGAGTGTGGAAAGCTGTATTTTATTTTTCTGTGTATGGCCGTATAAAAGTGTAGAAAATATAGTCTGCTGCACAATATGTCATGGACACAAAAGAGCTTTCTCACCCTCCTCTGCCGTCAAACCTGGGCCGTCGTCCCCGTCAGCACATCAGGTTAATGGAGCTTGTGGTGTCAAGAGAACAAGCATGTCCAGACTCAAAACTGAAATGGCAAACACACACACATTACTCTTACAGAGCACAAATCACTTTCTATAAAAAAAAATTCTCTCACATGAGAAACTCATTCTTACTCGATCACGTGTTTCTGCCCATCATAAGTCCTATGCACTTGTACGCACGTTCCACATAATCTTTCAGAGGTCTTTAGTTTAAGTACAGGCCTTTGCATGGGAGAAAGGGATCCAGAAGCTTTTTGTATGTTAAAAACAGAGCTGTGATGATTGATGCGTTCCCCTCGGGTCTTAATCGACGTATAAAAGCAAAGGATACAATACAAAAAATTATCTTTGTCCTTGTGATTCATTGCAAGACATTCATTAGCGGACACTGTTCTGCTTTCATATTTGACACAGAAAGAGAAAACGCCCATTTGGCTGCTTGTTTTCCATTAGCTCGTCACGGTGCATGTAAAATGTGGTGACCAGATCGAGTAGCTGAAATCCAATCCCAACAGTTCACCAACTGGTTGGGACGCTAAGAATGATCCGATTATTCTGTTGCTTCGAACAAGACTTCACACCCATAAAGAGCTCTAACCTCTATCCAAAACACGCATCCATACTCATGGCCTGTTTGTTCAGCACACCCATCCATTTCAATTCTCAAAATCTGTAGTCAGGCCTGGCATTTCAACAGTATTAGTGGGCCACGTGAAAAGTAGCGTAACGGCAAGATATTATTCCTCCTCTTTATTCCTGTTGGAGGTGTGTGCTCATCAAACTCACCTAGCCAAATGTACAGTCCCTGTCTCTGTTTTGATGTTGAACTGGGCAAAAACAAATGAATAAATAAATGAATTAAACAAGTGTATCAGAAATGGTTGAAATACTGTGTACATATTTGAACTTTTGGTTTCTAATTTATAAAAGATAAGCTTTAGCTCTTGGAGTACTTATTTTATTTTTTCCTTTCATGCGTAGCTTTGTGTTTTTATTTTCTATTTCTGTAAAGTGTGTAAATATATCTTTATGATAATAAGTAATATTAAAAAATCTTATTTTAAGAAACAAGTGTGAGTTTGTCCTTTTTCTTCAAAAAAATGCAACAAAAATCATGTCATTCATAATTATTTTTATCATGTTGAAAAAAGATACATTTTCTACCCCATTATAATATTAACCCACGATAAGCTAAACAATTATGATCTAGTGATCACTACAGAAATCTTGATTGGATAGTGACCCAAAAAATACAATTCTGTCATCATTTTCGTACTGTCATGCATGTGTAGGACTTTCTTCTTTGGGACACAAAAGAATAAAGCTTGAAACATTAATACATTAAAATAAAATGGTCCATTGTAGTTTTATACCACATTTATGTTCACTGTATTGACTGAAACGTTCTTCAATAAAAAGAACAAATGAATGGTTTATCATAATTATGACAAAGAGTTAAATTTATGAGACGCATGAAAATAAGTCATAATGATGACTTAGTATCTTAATTATCTCATAATTTCAACTTTTTCGTCTCATAATTACTTTTTATGACATAATTATGATTTATCAAAGCATGTTTTTTTCCATATATGGCCAAAATTAGCTTAAGACATGTACTCCTTTCTTTTTCTGTGGAACACACACACAAAAAGACAATTTGTCCATAAAATGAAAGTTAGTGGGGTCTAATGCTGTTTTGAACCCCAATGGCTTTCATTGTATTTGATGAAATTAATAACAGAAAATTTCCCCAGGAACATAAATTACCATCAAACTACAAATAATTTTGTGACTACTTCATTATTTGACATAAGCTTAAACTAAGGGAGAGAGAGAAAAAACAAGAAAAATCTATATATACACCAGAAAAAAGATTTATATGTTCTGTCTGCAGGCCATCGTTGCTGCTCTGTCCATTGGGAGCAGCTCTGGGAAGTGTCTGCTTAGCATGGTGAGCTGACATGGCCTGACAGGCAGTAGGGTACCCCACGAGGTGATCGCACCCCGATCTGGAGAGGTTATGTCATCAAACCCGGGTCAGCTGTATAATTGGACCGGGGGTCAGTGAGGTGATGTGGAGCGTGACAATGAAGCTCTAGTTACAGTGCAGATCTGGCTGGGGAGGCAGTTATGTACCCCAGACTGCTCAGAAATCAGCAAGGAGTCTGCTCACTCTCACTGCAATAAAAGGTGTCACCGATTCCCATTAAAAATAACTTATGGATTGAGTTGACAACCCTGGACCCATGAAGACGTAAAGACGTTTTAGTTATCACAGGGTCTTCTAAATGATGGAGAAAAAAAAGCTAAGATGTTACAACTTTAACTTCAAGCCAAGACACAGCAGTAACATCTGGTGCAGCCCTGGCAACAAGCCTCCGGTCTCTTCTGCCACACCATAAAAGCCTTATTATTACCTGTCTGTGTGAAAGCACCACCAGCGGTAATATCGGTGGGTGTTTTCTGCTTTCCAACTCAGTCACTTCTAATTAATCAGCCACACTGATACATAGTGGATCTGACAGCACATTGTCAAATCACTGCCATTCCAAACGTCAAAACTGCAGAAAGAACAACATCACGGGCAATTTAGCACATTACAGCCTCCAAGAGCTGCCACTTGGACTCCTGCGCGGGGTCTGCGGCTGCACTGAAGTGGAAGGAAAACACAAGGGACCGCAAACAGAGCCTGGAGCCAGGTAAGGAGCAAGAACAACACGGGCCTAATGCACCTCAGCTGTGTTAACAGCAGTCATCCTGGGGAGGGGATGGATCATTGACGTGGACAAAAAAAAAAAAATGCTACACAAATGCTAAGTGTTGGGGGGTGAGGGGGTTGTAGCGAGCCAGCAGGGAGCTGTGTAGGAGCGTCTGTGTCATTTTGAGAAAGTAGTCGGAGGCTTGAGTTTGGTTACTGCTCTAATCAGGGTGCCGAATTTTTGCGATTTGCTCAAAGAGCCCCCTGGGAAGGACCTACTCTGATGGACCGGTATAGGAGAAGGTGAGTGGGAGCAAAGAGAGGTGGAACACATCCTGGAGTCATTTGCCTCACCACTGAACCAAAAACAATTGCCTGGGATTAAACGCACAGGGAGAGGCTTCAGCTTGACCTTATTAGTATTCATAGGTACTTGTGTTAACTTAACACAACACACAAGTGTTTATAGATTTGGATATACAGGGTAAAGTACAATATGGACTTACTGACAGCATCTAAACCTAAAAATCTTTATGAATCTTTTGCATTTATTATTTTAAATAAACGCTGTTCTTTTAAACTTTCTATTCTTTAAAGAATCCTGAAAAAACTATCAGGATTCTACAAAAATATTAAGCAGCACAACTGCTGTCAACATTGATAATAAGAAATGTTTCTTGAGCAGCAAATTAGCGCTTAATTAAAATATTTTTCCATATGTTATATCTCTGCAAACAAAATAATAAATTAAATATTCAAGTAAATGTTTAAACGATGACAATTTCCATTGTTTTAACAAATAGTTCAGGCTTGTGAAAAGCGACGGAATCCTTTGAAAACAGAAATCACACAGAAAAGAATGAAACTGTTATAAAAACATCACATTTGGTGGCATATAAACGTGATGGCACTGAATATATTACGGAATAAATACAATAAAAATCAACCTATTACTTCCATGCATTCAATATTCCAAAACCCAAAAGGATTCAAAGACATTTGTACATCTCTGAAGTTGTTAATACATAAAATACTTATGTTTTACATGCGGTCAATACATTAAAAATACATTTCAGTGTATGCAAACATGTACAGTCCAGGTGGAGGACCACTTCTGATCACCCCATCATGTCCCCTTCAATGTTTTAATAATATTTATAGTCAGTTAATTAATGGAGTTGATTGATTAACAAGTCAATTAAATTTTTTGGTCAATTCTACTTATCAACTCACTAATCAACTTCTCTCATGGACCTCCAGTGGTCTCCAGTTTCAAAGCATTGGTACAGAGGGAGGTTTGAGATTGTTTTGGGAGTGGGGAAGCTCTACCTCAGTCTTTATGATTGCATTTCAGGCAGTAAACAAGACTCACCCCACGGGGATACTGTGACATTGTAAAATGGAGCAAGGGCTTGTGCCGGGCAGTCACTTCAGAAACATTGTTTCTTAAAACTTTTATTGAACTATTTGCAGCTGCCTTGGCCTGCACATAAATCCATGGCGGCAACATTTTAAA
This sequence comes from Sinocyclocheilus grahami, assembly GCF_001515645.1. Classification (NCBI taxonomy): domain Eukaryota; kingdom Metazoa; phylum Chordata; class Actinopteri; order Cypriniformes; family Cyprinidae; genus Sinocyclocheilus; species Sinocyclocheilus grahami. The sequence continues at coordinate 149,774 of NW_015505586.1, read as the reverse complement.
CGTCAGCATCTGCTTGCATCCTCTTCTAAATGTTAACTAGGCCTTAATGTGATTTTACACCCAGGCATAAGTTGCACGAGGGCCCAAAGGAAACAGATTATAAGGGAGTCACCCCAGAGAGAAGGTTATCAGTACTGTGCACCAGAGAGATTGTCAGATAGCTAACAATAAAACATCCTGATCCAGGAAAGACCATTGATGAACCCCATTGAGGGGCACCGTGGTGTGGCTCCTCTAAAAAAAATTAGGAGCACACTTTACAACTTATCGTCGAACAAGTGCAAAATTATTATCTGCTAAGGAAAGTAACTATCAGTAGGTGGATGCTACATTTTGAAGGAAAACTTGGGCCCTGCAGGAGGGCTGTGGTTTGCGGCTATAGTGCAAACAGGCAGACGTTAACGGCTCAGCCACCGTTTTGACAGACAGACAGCAGCACGAGTCGCTACCCTCAAGGTATTCAACTAATCTTTCAAGTGGGAAATTAATCTTCCTTCTGCTCACAGAGAAGAATAAAGACCGTTTTGTCTGAACCTAGTGAAGTTTACCAAAATCACAGCTTAACTAAAGTTGGGAAGATTGAGTTGTAGGAACTTGACAGAGCAGTGAACTTACTTTTTTTCTTTGCCAAGAATACATTGAACTAAAAGATCTGACTAAGTGAGAAGTTTCATGTTGAAAGAATAGTTTAAAAATGAATAGGGTGGATAGTCTATTTCCACAGCATTCATATAATGTAACCACAGAACAAGACTATGAACTTACCACAGAGACAATCCCAGGGTGCAACCTAGGATCAAGTACCTTATTACGGTTATGTTTGGTTTTAATTAAACCAGGAACCTCCCAGTTACCAGCCCTGAGAAGCCACCACACCATCCAAAAACAGGGCTGTGTGCGAGAGGAATTAGATATAACTTTTCAATTGACCCTTTGAAATCATCTCTTATTTGAGCCCGTAACATTAAAATCAACTCAATGAAAGAGGCAAATGAATAAAGTGGTACTATAATATTTTTCCTATAAAGACCACTCTTTTAAAGAAAGAGGAATTAGTAACATTTTGCTGAGCACTTACTAGGAATGCGAATGATTAATCAAAGATTGATTAATTGCTTGTAAGAATTCAATCGATTAAGCTTACAGATTGTCTATTGTCTAATCAATTTCAGTTCAAATGCATTCCAGTAATCAACCAAACAGATGGCAAAAACACTGCCTTTAAAATCATCCAACATTGGTGATGCATGTATTTCATGCCCGCTACACAAATGTGCACCTCTTGGCTTGCTTGAAACAGGCTGAATAACAAATGTTGCTGGAGCGTTTCCTTATAAGTAAAGAGTATGTGCACTACAATTATGTAATCACATACTAGAGTACATCATGACAACAAGCACTTTATTTACAGTGTTGATGTTGTTCTGCATCTCCATTTCTAATAAGCACTTCTGTCAGTTTAAATGAGCACTGTGAGTGAGGTGTCAGAGGTGAGTACACTCTGTGTCTTCAGGCATTTATGTTCATGTTCATATGAGCAGAAGGAGAAATAGTCATGTGAAGAGCACATTTGTGTGGCACCCTTATCGGTTAACTGGCACCACACCGCTCATCACGCACAAGAAGTAGGGCTGGACAATAATTCAATATCAATATGTATCGCGATATAATAGTTTGAAGTAAAAAATATTAATATTAATAAGGAGAGTCTGAGATTTATTTGACAGTGATTTCACATTTCTTTTTTGTATGAAGGCTAAATATCAATAAAAGTTGAACATGTATTTATTTGCGCCATTTTTTCCCTAAAATATTATATAGTTTTATAGGAGTAGGTTTCATAGAGTTGGCAAATTAATTTTTCATAAGTTTGTAGGTACAGACATCTGTTGTGGCCGTTCTTGGCTGTTTTTATGAGGCTTTTTTAATAGTGTTCATATCGATATCGGAATTATATCGTATCGACCGAAATTAAGAAATATATCGTGATATAAATTTTGGCCATATCGTCCAGCCCTAACAAGAAGTGTAGAAAATAAGACGTGATGCAACATCAGTCTAGAGCATATGCACTCGGTTGCTTCAAAAAACTTTTTTTGGGGTTCCATGCATGGAAGATGTGTCATCATTGTATAACAATGTATCTGTTTGTTCTGTACAGGTACAGTTTATGTAGGTTATTGTTCAGCCATTGCTATGATATTAGGATTTCTCCACATTTATTATGCAGTGCTGATGTTTAATCAATTAATTGACTGTTAATTTGAATGAAAATCGATTATTAACATTACTGTAAATTCCCATCCCTAGAACTTATGCAAAAGTTGATAAACTGAACCTGGTGATAACATGATACAAGCAGACATGACACGTGGCCACACAGAAGCAGAAGCACTGTGTTCACTCAAAAATATTTCAGCCAAAAGGATTCTGGATACAACTTCTGACAAAATCTGTATCTTCGAATTGTTCCATGATGGAAAAGTAGTGTTTGTCTGAAATGCAGTGATAGAAATCACTCATTCACATCTAAATTTGGTCAGACCATATGAAAAAAAGTTATATATTAGGTTTTATACATCATTCCTCAGTATTATTCGAACAATAAATATTTTCCAGATAATATTTGTATCATTTTCTTTGACTATAGTGCAGCGATAACATAAAAGCCAATTATTTACTTTGGGAAACAACATGTTGTCTTATGTTGTCATATGACACTAACAACATAATATTAAAACTTTTCTTACAAAAAAATGAGAAAAAAACAGGCACTGGACACCCCTAATTCAGATCATCTGATATATGCATGTTATCTTACTTGGTACACTGTACATGCATACATAAGCTCTGAAGTGCAGGGGTCATCATAAAATTGCAGTGGATGTGGAAATTCCGGTCAGATAGTCCTATGGCAAACTTGAAGAACAGACGCATCAGGGAGTGCAGCAAGTTCAAGTTCAAATCTTTACATACGTCATACATGAAACATCACAACAAACTGAGCTCAATGAGAAACAGACCTGCTTTTGGAGGAGAGGCGTTCTGATGTAACGGCTGGAAAATCTTGGCCAGGGATGCTTCATTCATGCGATAAGGCTCACATACTGACTGCCTTTGTGAATTCTACACAGCTTATAAACGCATTAGTACACGGAGATGGAGATGTCACAGAGCAAAAGAGATGTTTTTTGGGAGGGGGCCAGAATGCTATAATTTGCCAACTCGGATTTGATGAACCTCATTAAACTATAATAGCTGATTTTCTAAATCGCTGCCAACGCTGCTCTCTTTAACAAGCTTCTGAAGATGTTTGCCTGTATCCATCCTATTAACCACCCCACTCTTCCTGACGTCTTAATGCAGGTCAGCTCCTCTGGGTTTTAGAGAGAGAGAGAAATGGATAGAAACAGAAAGAGAGGGAGAGCTTTCTGTTCTCTTTTTCTTATCTTTTAGCACAGCCAGCTGAGCCCATCTCAGACACTGCCACTCAACAACCAGCCAGGCTTTCTTGGCACAGTCTGTAGAGAAGTCACCAGGCAGAGAAACAGCCCCACCACAGACTAAATCTCAGCACATCTGGAGCAAACCTGTTGTCTTGCGGATCACAGAGGCCTGTATCGTGCCATGCACACGCAGAGTAGCGCGAGAAAGTCAAGATGCGCAGTGATGCTGACAGATATGCAAATCCATGTGCACTGTCCTTCCCTCAACTCTCCCCGAGGAATAAATCTGCATTTCATCACAGTTCCTTTAGGTTGTAAATGCATTAAATATTCAGCATATATATTAAAAATGCAGCTGAGCTTAGAGAAGATATGTAAAACTTCACCTCCATGTTGAATCAAAAAGGCGCCTTATCAGCTAATTATTTTTCACTGGATTGTTTATTAAACATAAACCCGAAGACCTTCCTTTCTGCTGTTTTGGAGTGTGTGGTGATGGCAGGCAGGGCCTGGGTCTGGTCGAGACAGCCTGTAAACAGAGACAAGGGAAGTAGAGAAAGTAAAGAAGAGACTCACTGGCAGAGTGGTGCTGAGGACCTCCACCACTCGTCCTGGTCTGGAGAGCCTGCTGTGTGGATTACAGCATGCAGTAGACAGCACCAAAACAAGACCAATGCACCAGGATCATGAAACATGAAAGGAATGTACAAAGAAAATAATTAGGGTTGTACTGAAATGTAGACGACACCCTGATTTACAAAGGTCAAGTCAAGTGTAAGCAATATCACACAGTGTTAAACTTCACTATTAAGGGCAATATTTCCACTTTCGATTTTACATTTTCAATCTGAAAAATTATAATAATTTCCATTTTCTGGTATCATCTCAAATCCCCCCAAAAATTGTGTGAACTAATCTGACTGCTACAGGTCACTATTGCGATCTACAAGACTATATAAATACATATTTATGCTATAGAACTAAATGGGCCTTAACAATATCAACATGAATCATTATTTTGTGATGACTTTGCACTGATAAGGGAAAACACAAACTATTGTTTCTGTCCTTCAAATTGGAAAACGAATGCATTTATGTCAACAACAAAAAAACTGAAAAAGAAAGAAAAAGGATTCATAATATTAAAGAATATGAAAACAGAGAATTTGACAATTTATCATTCCTACACTACTGTTCAAAAGTTTGGAATTGAAGAGAGGACTTTGTAGTTTGTAATATTTATTTAAAACGTGTTTTTGCTCACAAAGTCTGAATTTATTCAATCAAAAATACAGCAAAACTAAATTATTACAAAGTAAAACTGTCATTGCACTTTAAACATTTTAAATAAGTGTTTCTTTAATTATATTTAAAAATGTACTTTATTTCTGTGATGCAAAGCTGAATTTTCACCATCATTACCCCAGTCTTCAGTGTCACATGATCCTTCAGAAATCATTCGAATACGCTGATTTGATGATCAAGAAACATTTCTTACTATTATGAATGTTAAAAAACAATTGTGCCCCTTTTATGAGAAATATTTTGTAACATTTGTCACTTTTGACCCCAAAATTTGAATGGTAGTGTAGATCCTCTTTCAGTGAAAACAGTGCTGTTTTTCATTATTAAAGCTAGTTTGAGGCATATAATTATAATCCAGTTTTCTTTGCCGGGATAAGAGTCTTGGCTAAGCTAGAAGTAAACAGCAAAAAAAAAAAAGTTAGCTCTCTGTAAACAGTTTAAAGTTGGCATGAAACGGAAGTTGCGATTGTCTTTTCTTCTCTACTGTGACGTATATCTGAGTGAAACGGCATCTGAAATGAGAGGGTGGGATTTGATTTTGTCCTTCGGGAATTGATTGGATGTTGGAAGCTGGGCCGTTGCTAACAAAATGGAGGCAGATCTGAATGCCAGTTTGCAGTTAGTGGTGGGGGATTTCTCTGAGTCTCCACTGGATTCACAGCCAATACCCAAGCATGAATAAATGTTTTATTTATTAAGGATGACGATCAACGCCACAAAACATGCCTAAACAGCACGTGCAAGAGAGAGACTGCCTGAATGACTGAGTGCATCCTCCATCAGGTTAAAGGAGAAGTTCACTTTCAGAATGAAAATTCTGTCACCATTTACTCACCCCCCCCACTTGTTCCAAACCTGTATGAGTTTCTTTCTTCTGTTGAACACAAAAGATATTTTGAAAAATGTTGGGATCCGAACGGTTGATGAGCACCATTGACTTCCATAGTAAGAAAAAAAAAATACTATGGAAGTCAATGGTTCCTTTTGTGTTCAACAGAAGAAAGAAACTCATGAGTTGCTTTCTCTAAACTATATTATTTCTTCAGTAGTCCTGTTTGTTCTAAAGACGTGAACAGATGTTTTCTTTTTTTGTGTACAAATCACTTGACACATCAACTTGTACAATTGGTTATTATAGTTAACTAAAACTAAAACCATAACAATACATTTTCATTACTTTAAATAAAATAAACGTTAAAGGAGAAGTTCACTTTCAGAATGAAAATTCTGTCACCATTTACTCACCCCCCCACTTGTTCCAAACCTGTATGAGTTTCTTTCTTCTGTTGAACACAAAAGATATTTTGAAAAATGTTGGGATCCGAATGGTTGATGAGCACCATTGACTTCCATAGTAAGAAAAAAAATACTATGGAAGTCAATGGTTCCCTTTGTGTTCAACAGAAGAAAGAAACTCATACAGGTTTGGAACAAGTGGGGGGTGAGTAAATGGTGACAGAATTTTCATTCTGAAAGTGAACTACCCCTTTAAGTCATGAAAAAAATTAGTTCGCGATGTCCTAAGAGTAATGTTGTCGTAATATTTTTTCAATGTTTAGGGGTAGCGTACTCCCTCATGTCTGGTGTCAGTGTTATAAAGTGAAGCATCAGCTTCAGCTTTTCCCCGTCCTTTATCCCAGCGTTTACCCCTCATGTCACTAGCTCCGCCCTTGCGCCATAGCTCGTGACCGGAAGAGAAGACGAGTCGTTTTGAGGGGGAGGGAAGGTTAACGTTTTTGATTAAAGATTAGGAGGGCACATGAATTAAAAAAAAAATGAAGTGCACAGATAAATTCTTTATAATAAACACTACAGTATTCCATTAAAAAAATAAGAATTTTCCATTTTGATTTCATGGTGACTTTAATGTGATGTTCAATCAGGATCCTCAGAAAGCAAGTGAATCTTCAAACCACTTCCACAAGTTTGAGAGTGTTGCAATTATTTTATGATAATAAACAGCTGCCATTTGATCCAGCACTGATAGGCAGCTGAGATTATAAAAGCATGATCACACGTGATTACCACTGCGGCTGTTGCCATGACTACAGTTTGGCGAAGTCATGAATTGACCCCAGATCCTCTGGCTACTGGCTGGAGCCCCGAACATGAACCAACAGAGCCACTCAGACAGTCAAGACATCTCTGACAAACAAACAATCAATCAATCGTAAGTAGCCAGACAACATCTGCTGCAAAACAATTTGCTGCTTTGCCTGGCTGGAGATTTCGACATTAAATGCGCCCCATTTGACACAGTCCATTTCTTCTAGTCAACATGATAACCCGTAACATGAGTGCAACTGCAACACCGCGATAAAATCGATTCTAAACTCGTACAAGTGGGCAACAGTCTGCTAAACACATACTAAATAGACACACTGTACAGAACTCTGCAATAGTTGAGACAAAAACAGCAACAAATTTAGTTGTCTGAAGTGTTTGAAATCAAAACACTTGAGACCCAAGGCCTTGTTTATACCTACTATATTTGGCCAGAGTTTTAAACCGTGTTATGAACTCAATGTAGCGACGCTACAAACTTACCCACACACGTTTCAGTAGCTCTGTTATATTTATTTTCATAACTGCGTATTTTTAACAATAACGAGGTACTTCATGTCACCGGTTGCGCGATCAAACGCGCTCTTTTAAACGGTTCTTCTCTCCCTTTCTCATGTGTGACGTAAGTCCGATTCATTCTAGTGAATCGGTTCATCCAAATCGGCCCACCCTCTCAACTGTAGCGTTGGATACTAAGGGAAAGTCTCTTTTATTCTAATGAATCGATTCATCTAAAGAATCTTATCGAACATACACTGTAAAATCTTATTCAGTCAAGTCCGATTCAGTCTGTTGGTTCAGTCAGAGACAAGAATGAATAAATTCACAAAAATGATTCAACAATTCGAGTCCCTGTGTCATAATTCGATTCGGTTATGTAATCTACGGTGTTTGTTGTACGTAATATAATGTACCTGTTTGACACTATCACCCTAATTAAGACACTTTAAAATTCAAATGTATTAAAAATGCAAAAATTCAGCTCTTTAATTTATATTATTAGACAGTTAATTCCTGTTCACACCAAGGACTATTTTAATAGATGTAACTATTAAGTTTTTCAATCCTGTGAGAATAAGGAAGTTCATAGCTATAGCTATAACGATAGCGACACTGAGATATGACATTGCTGGAATAGACGTACAATACTATTTAGCTTATTAGATATCATTCTAGGTGTTAACAGGCTTTTGTACTTGAAGTGCAGCTAACTACCTTTTTAAATACTTTGCATTGCTTCAAATTATGATTAGCCCATGTACCTTGGCAAGCCACAGTTTCAAAGCAGCTTCCTCCGCACTAGTTAGCAGATTGTCGAGACCTTGTTGATAATGCTATCTTCTCAGCAGGCCTTAAAGGGTTAGCTCACCCAAAAATGAAAATTAGGCTGCGATTTACTCACCCCCGATGCATCCTAGGTGTATATGACCGGAGCCGTGTGAGACACTTTATTTTATGGAAAGGTGCTTTTTATTTCACGTCTTTTGGACAGAAGCAATGCAACACCCGCTGAGTGCAACGATAGAGCTTGAAATATCAAAGACAATTTTTAATATAACTCCGACTGGATTCGTCTGAAAGAAGAAAGTCATATACACCTAGGATGCATCGGCAGTGAGTAAAACGCAGCCTAACTTTCATTTTTGGGTGAACTAACCCTTTAAATTCGCTTTAGTTCTCACAACTGACCAACCTCATAAGTATGGAGCCTGAATACTCTCTTTTTACAAGCTCTCTCAGATACTCTGATCTTTTAAATTATGAACAACCTGTGTAGCCTGTCTTCTCTTTTAAACGGGAAATTATATCATTGTACAATGTCCTTCAAGCACCTAGACAGCCTTACTCTGCATATCTCAACTGTATATAGAGTCCCGGTCCCTAGTGGACTTCAGAAGTAGCACCTTTGCATGCTCCTTCCACATTTACCCTGCGGGAGAAAGTGTGTGATGTTTATATAGTTGCCATGACGAGAGATGTCCTTTAGAGAGAGACTGAGGAGGTGTTTAATGATCTTCACCACCCTCAGGTTTAGACAACCACTATAGCATCAGTCTCGAACATACACAAGCGCTTCTCTCTTCTCTGCAGGATAACCGATGATGGTTAGCTGAGGACCAAAGAGGGATTTTGTTCAGCTACAATACCACCCAGAAGCCTAATACCATCCTGATGATTACTACTGGAGCTGTTGACAAAGAGATGATGTTCTCATGCATATGAAATTACTTGCAGTCTATACATATCAGACTGGTTGCATTATTTAGGTTACCTTTCTTTATTTTTCTATTTTATATTCTTAAACTCGGATATCGGATTCATGAGAAAACCAAACACAGCATGCAAAGAAAACAAGCGCTCTTGAGAGACATCCATATGCGTAAACAAATTATATTCATCCTATGTGGAAATGAAACAATGAGCTTCTATTGCCTGGAATTCAACTTTCATCATCATGCGCATCAATCATTACATACTCTCATATTCGAGTCATACTGCACTCCTCAAGTGCATTTAACAAGGTTAATGTCTTTGGCTTACAGTAAAACATATGGGAAGTGTTTGTGCAGTTTTAAAACTGCAATTAACATTGTTTATGTCACAATTCCACATGCAAGTAATTCCCAAAAAAGCATGAATCAACTCCACAACTTATTTAACAATGGCAAAATAATATCTCTTTGCAAATGCTCATATGCAAACAATTAAATGCATTTAAAAGCACTTCAATTTCTATCAAAAGGGTTCGGCAAGTTATTTCGTGAAGCATGCACCTAAGCTATGCCATTTCACGAAGGCTCCAAATGCATTTAGCTTTTGCTCCAGCAGCTCCGCAGCACATTTGTCTTCATCTGAGGCAGCTGCTGAGCTGTGTCTGGCGGACAGCTCCTATTCGTTCGGTTTGATGATTAAATAGATTTTGATTTGGCATGCTGCTGTGTAAACTTCCTGTGTGGCTAACCCTCAGGTCTGGCCTCGCCTCAGGGCCCCCCAAGAGTCCCGAGCCCCATTGCTGGTACCATCCGTCCAAATTACCAGAGTTCAAATATGCCTGTTTAACCCCCTCATTTCTGGGTGTTCCTCCAGGTCGTTCTCCTGTTTTTCGCACCAGCCGGATTCCAGAGACTTTGTGAATATTAAACAGCACAGACTGCGGGAATGGCTCCCAAATGGGCAGCAGATGTTGTTCGAAGGCGAGGTGAGATTGTTTTGTCTCCAAATGGAGTTTGGATATTGCTAGTTGACAACGCTTCACAGCAAGTAACCAATAAAGATCGGCGACCACAGTTTCCACCAAAACACAACGGTTACAGATGACTTTGACCTCATCAAACCCTTTTATCGAATATTTACAAACCATATGGCTTATTGCATAAACCTCAGAGGTTGAGGGTAAGTATCTTTTCATCTGTTGGTAATCACTAAGCTCCATATGTTGTTAAAGTTCCTTAGGAACATTATCCTGCAGCTTTACTCTGATAAAAGGGGATATAATGCCTACCATAATCTCTTTAGTATAAAAGATGTGTCCTATGTCTGGTAACATTATCTACTAAGAGCAACCATATGGCTATTGCATAAACCACAGAGGTTGAGGTGTAAAGTATCTTTTCATCTGTTGGTAATCACTAAGCTCCATATGTTGTTAAAGTTCCTTAGGAACATTATCCTGCAGCTTTACTCTGATAAAAAGGGATATAATGCCTACCATAATCTCTTTAGTATAAAAGATGTGTCCTATGTCTGGTAACATTATCTACTAAGAGTAGAGGGGTGCCAACTCATGCCAGCTTCAGCTGCCAAACTGAATACTAACACTCTACTCAGTACAAACTACAACTGCCTTCTGGTTACCTGCTCGACCTGTCAGCTCTGAGAGGAACCAGACCAGTATATGGAGTAAGATGAATGAGTAACTAGTGGAAAATCATTTCAGAGTCTGTTTAAGATCCAGCAGCAGTCATACCTTCAGGCTAATGCTGTATCAAACTCAGTGATACGAAAGAAAGGAAATGGCTTCGAAGGATGAAGTAAGCAGCATGCAAACCCATTTTTAGGGATTTATACAACTCACATCCTGCTTTTCACTCCATATAAATTCTAATAATTGCTGTGAAGATAAAAGCAGCTGCTACAAGAAACTGTTTATTTTAACAACACAGAATGAGAATGTTTTATGTACACTGTATATACATATATATTCATCATAGGACAATGGAATGATGAGACTGGCTAGAATGGCATATGAAGCTAAAAGGATGACAACATTTTAAGTATGACACAAAGCAGAGCATCATGGGTAAACATGCCTACGTATATGATACATACTATATACTAAGCCTTGCTTATTGTGGCGTTAAGGCCGTTCATTAAGGATGGAAAACCACACTGGAAGACCACTGTTGGAATCCTTTTTAGAATTTTTTTTCTAGCTGACAGTCAATCAGAAATCCAGAGCTTGAGCATTTAAAGAAAACATGACTGCAGCGTGTGCTTATAATACATAGAATATTATCATCAGTTGGTGCGGTCGCATAGTTATCAATCTTGATGCGAATGGGATTTAACTGACAAAAAGATGGTTGTGACAATGAAACTACTGCTAATTTACACATGAAAACCTGCCAAAGTCAGGTTCTAAATCTATCCTGTGATGTTGATGCATTAGCTACACGAAAGCAGCACCTTGACAAAGTCACTGAGTGGAAAATCATTAACCTACGACATCCCAGTTAAATTTAAATGTCACAATAACCATGAAAATATACAGTACACAGACCGTCATACAGAGGTTACTTCACGGATGATGAAAATCTTTGTGAAATGTGAACCAAAAAATTATAATTTCACACCTATGCAGAAGAATGAACATGAAAAAATAAAGACAACCTTGAGCTAGAATGATGTTGTTTGGTGTTCTCCATCATCCTAGTAGAAAGGGTGAAAGAGTGACACCTTCTTTCTTCGGCTGGCAACATCATGCCGATTCCCTGCAGCTGAGAGCGGCCTCTGTAATTTATTATTTGTTTCTTATTATGGAAATACTTTCTCAATTGACTCTCACTTTTGTATATTTTCACAGTCGTTATTTTCTTTCTTTACTCTCTCCCCCTCCCTCTCTTTGTTTATTTGCTATAATAACATGTTCAGTCTCGTTTCTAGGCACAGCATACTTGAAGCTTAAAAATTAGTTTTCTCTTTCAAAGGGACTTTGTTTATTTGTTCAGTCGGTCAGGTTGGGATAAAATGGCTAAGAGTGTCTATCAAGAGGTGATCGCCGAATTGAATCAAACGTGTTGCTCTCTAGTGAACATTACCTCGAATACCTAATCCAATTTTTCAGGACTGAAACAGCATGTTCTGTTTGGCTCAAATATCATAGGGTATTGCCAATGACTACTTTATACAAGGTTGGATGTCCATTTTTCATGTGAAATTTCCCTGTACCATGTGTGGAAAGCTGCTTGCTTAACAAATGACATTATTTGACTCTTTGGATAAATCTCACAAAACCTTTGGTATCATTTCACACCAAAATCAAAAATATATTATATTAAACTATATATTAAATATATATGCTATATATTAAACTATATTAAATATTAATATAATGCATTCATTTATCTCTAATTAAATATGTATATATTATCACTGTAGTATGATAAAAAATACTATATAACTATAATATTATTATTATCTATTATATTATTATTTGCAGTAATGAGAATAATGGCAATCACTATTAAGAATATTGTGAATTCCTACATAAAACGTTAAAACTCTGGATGTAATAAATCACAATAAATAAATAAATACCTCAAATCACTTTGTATCAACTGTGCAAAATTTAATTCCTTATTTTAAATTTATTTTTGTTATCTGACATGGGTGCGATTGACCCCATTATTCTCACTCTAAGCCTTAATATTAACGTCAGTGTATTCATGCTTACACACAGGCAGGACATGTGGGTAGCAATAACAGACTCAGGTGTGTAAACTTCCATAAGCATTAGTATTAGCAAAGATTAAGAGCTGGTGTTTAATCTTTGTTATTCATAGATGTCTCTCCGTTGATCTCTGCGTCCATTTTCACTTCTCATCGAGGCCATCAGGATTAAGAGGCCAGGGGTGTCACTGACCGCTGACCCAAACCTCAGCTTTGATGACTGACCCCTAATGCCAAGTTGTCAAGGTCTGAAAGCTAAAAGGAAGACCGGCCTCTGACCTCTCAATGTCACTGCTGGTCTACAAGGGGTTAATAGCCCCTCAAACGTCCCATAAGGGTCCACTGGGAGGTAAAAACGAGGGCTGAAACTCCCATACCAATACATCATGTCCAACCCTGCCATCATCAGCAAAATCATTCAGTTCTTGTTTTAATGAGCAGTTGTTTTTGTTCTAATCAGTTGTTTTCAGCCTGGATACGCTTTTCAAATTGAGAAAATTGAAATTATGAAATTGTAAATGACTCACAAACCATCCCCACGAAATTAACATAATGTAGCACAAATTGATTTAAAAATGCATTACCCGTACTTAAATGTTTAACTGATCAAATTTAATTTGAGGTACATCAGCACGCAGTAAACAAATTAGCGAGTAATGAGAACACAATATTCATCACATTAGAGTCAGAAACAAAAAGATGCAAAACAGAAAGAAAGACAATGAGCATAGAGTAAAATATGCCCTGTCAAATATCCCCACATGACCTTTTGCTCCCTCCTGCTGATGTCAGATCCTCCCCTCCCCTCTTCCATTGTCAAACTTCAGGAAAGGCCAGAAGCAAACCAAAATCCCCACAGGCCAGTGGACCAGGCCCAGGGTCCCATACTTCATCACAAGCACCCAGAAGGCTTTGGGGTGGGTGAGTGTATTTAAAGAGGGGGAGGTTCAGGGTGATCTGGTGCCCTTGGGCAACAAGAATGACTAAGTACCTCAGCAGTGAAAATAAAGGCCCCAAAGACAGAGCGACTTCCTCTCCTGCCGCCCATGTTTCATATCCACCGAATTAAAGGAGTCAGTTTGGCTGCACAGGTCAGTTCAGCCGCACCGCAGGCCTTATGGATGGGCTTCAGTTCAACAGGAATTCACGGGTCCTGGATAATCTTATCTAATCCATTATTAGTTGCATTTTTCATCTTAAATGCACAGAGAACAAGCCTCTGATAGGGTTAATTACAGGGCGCTTACAAGTGAGGGTCAGTATGAAGATTGAAGGGCTCGCTGGGTAAAACTCCACAGCGCTCCATTTCAAGACTTCAAAGGTGGTGAAACGATATGGCACTTGACTGACAGAAGGACGATTGTGGTCTCTTTCAAGTCCATGTCAGCACAAAACACTCCCATAAAAGTGAAACGTACTGAACTTAGAGTTCAGACAGATGAGGAAAAAGACTGATTGATTTCAAAGGCAAATATTTATTTAAACGCTGTAAGTTGTTGTATTGAAGAGAGTCAGTATTTTCAATTTAAAACAAGCTGCAGATGATAAGAGTCAGGCAAAATGTCCAACAAGTCAATGAATTTTAGCTGTTTAACTTTTTTTGCATAATTTTGGGTAGTCAAGCTACATTTTCTTTTCTGTCCATGTATACATAACACAATACGTAACTGAATATCTGAAGGATTAAATACACTGGTAGTGTGTATATAAGGTGAATGAAATCAAGCAACAATTTCATTATCTAAGTCTCATAACATAAGTCCGAACAACAAAACCAGGCCGGTGCAATTTCGGTCAGACTAAAGCATTTTAATAAAACAAATAATTTTTTATTCCGACTGAAACTTTTAAAGTGCATGTAAATGCTCTAAAACAATATTTGGACAGTACAGGAAAGGTTAAAATTCAACAAAGCACAGGGAACTGTGTGTACATTTAAAAAGTTTGGGGTTGGTAAGATTTATTTATTTTAATGTTTTTAAAAGAAGTCTCTTACACTCACCAAGTCTGCATTTATTTGATAAAAAAAAAAAGTAAAGTAAAAAGAATAACTGAAATATTATTACAATTTAAAGTAACTTTTTTTCAGTATACTTAATTAAATTTATTCCTGTGATCGCAAAGCTGAATTTTCAGCATCATTACTTCAGTGTAACATGATCCTTCAGAAATCATTCCAATATGCTGATTTGATGCTCAAGAAACATTTCTTATTATTAATGTTGAAAACAGTTGTGCTGCTTAATATTTTTTTGGGGGGGGGAATTATGTATTTTTTTAGGATTCTTCGATTAATAGAAAGTTCAGCATTCATTTGAAATAGAAGTCTTTGGTAACATTATAAATGTCTTTATCATCACTTTTGTTTAATGCATCCTTGTTGGATAAAAGTACTGCTTCTTTAAAAAAAGAAAACTTGCTGACCCCAAACTTTTCAACAGTAGGGTGTGTATGTGTCTCAGTGATAGGGACTATGAAACTTTCAATAGGAGATTCCAGTGCTGAAAATCCCCCATCACTCTCAACACACTCCCACTGCTGCACAGATCCAGCGTTTCTTGAAGACCCGAGGTTACCTGCCACTGACCCGTTATCAATGAGCTTGCACAAACTCCCTGAAGTTCATCTGTCAGTGAAGGTTTACATCTGCTCAGAAGGTTAAGTGTGTCTGACAGCTGTTTTCTTTACTTTCCTGATTTGTGAGATTTGCAGTTAAGGGTTGAATTGTATGTGGTTTTATTGTTTCTTTGTGTCTGCTTCAGTCCAGAGGAGAGCATCACCTCTTCTTGCATCTTACAGGCAGCTCAGTCTCTCCTCTTCTTCTTCAACCAAACCCCTGCAGAAGGAAAAGAAAAAAAAGTCAATCTGCTTTTATTTGACCCAAAGATTAGCCTGAGGCATCTGATACTGAACACCCTAGAAAGAGCAATGTTAAATCTAAATCTCATTTGCACTAGTGAAGAGTTAGGGCAACTATTACAACCCCCCACTGTCACAGGGTTCAATGTAGCACTAAACTAAGGATAATTATAAGCAACTGTTGGCTACGCAGATGCTTGGATAAATGGTGTAGAGTCTATAACATTTTAAACGAATAATGATGCTGAATGTGGTATCAGAGAGACACGTCGACGACCGGCATCTGGCAAAAACTACATTTGGGGTTTTTCACAAGCCAAATGCCAATGGAGATGGCAGCACTGTGCCATTAGGGTTTTGTGGAGCAGACAGCTCTCTAAAATCTGCAAGAACATACAAGCCAAGCCTTCATCTCTTATTCATCAAGATGAGAAAGCAGCAGTAATATGAAACTAGTATATTGAGAAAAATTAGTATATCTTATTGCAAGGGCCAGAAGGCACAGAGGTGTGATATAAGCAGCCTGGCCTATCGACTAAGACAAAACCGACTTTTCCTGTCCATTTTAATATGAGCTATTGTTTGTAAACTAGTCGCTTCCTAAACCTAGGGGCAGGAAGCTCAATTTTAGGGGCATTTCAAAGGATTAAGGTTACATGGTGGATGCGTCATGCCACATACATCAGTGGAGATGGGGAGTATTCCCAATCCGGTGATGCCATGAAAAAAAAACATGTTAAGGAAAGCAGGAAATTACTTCTGCAACTGTAAGGGGATGCGCTTCCTGTGACCTATCTTGGCCTCAAGAATGAGGGCACTATTCTTAGGTATGTCTTCATCATGCATTGTGTCACTCATTTACCCTGCAGTGCAATGACAATTCAACACGCATTTATTCTTTAAACTGTAAAATATATATATATATATATATATATATATATTTTTTTTTTTTTAAAGAGAGATGGGTTATTTTAGTTTTGATATTTTATTGTTTTTATTTATATATTTATTTTGTCTTTGCTCTATCATTTTCATATTTACCATTTTCATAATAAAGCATATTAATCAAACTATACATTATTATATTCTAGAAAGTATACATACATTGTAACAATCTATTCTGTTGTGATGAGGAAATTCTAATAAAAATAAAAAATAAAAACTTAAAACATGTTAAAACAGACTTTGACTTTTTATAAGGAAACTGGAAGTAGTACTTTCCTCTGGGGGGGGAATATCACATATGATATTTAGATTTGTCTGTTTTACTGTCTACTTGGTAAAACCTTAAGTCTGATCACTTGTAACTGTAATAGCTGTTTAATAATGACTTTTAATGGTAAAAGCACACATGATTTACACAACTGTTCAAAGGTTTAGGGTCAGTATTTTTTATATATATATATTTTTAAATATTAATATTTTTCAAAAGTTAGAATAAAGACATGATGTTACAAAAAGTTTCCATTAAAAAAAACCCTGCTCTTTAAACATTTCTATTCATCAAAGAATTCTGAAAAAATATCATGGTTTCCACAAAAATATTAGGCAGCACATTGTTTTCAACAATGATAACAATAAAAAAAAATTCTTGATCACCAAATCAGCATATTAGAATGATTTCAGAAGGATCATGAGACACTGAAGACTGCAGTAATAACTGCTAAAAATTTAACTTCGCGTTACAGGAATAAATTACATTTTAAAATGTATTAAGATAGAAAACGCCTATTTTAAACTGCTATATTATTTGACTCTTAGCATTCACTTTTAGACTATTTCATTTTTTACTATATTATTGATCAAATAAAAAGCAGCTTTGATGAGCATGAGACTTTTTACCAAAATATTTAAATATTTCACTGACCCCACACTTTTAAATGTTATAGAGTATCATGTTAATGTATGAGCAATAATAATAGCAACGCTTGCCTTTACACATCACCAGTAATGACTCTCATAACATGTATCACCTGTAAGCAGCAATCTCTATGTCTAGATTCATCTTCTGATTCAGCAGTTCTTCATAGTCCCCACTCTGATCCTTCATCTGGAACTGAAGATCAGCCTCCTCCTCCTCCAGCTGACAAATGTAATTCTGAACAGAGACAGCGCAGTGGTAAGATACTGAGAACTGCTGCAGTAGAATACGAACAGTGAGCGTTTGTACCTCCAGCTTCTCTATTTCCTCCAGGCATTTGGCTTTCCTGGCTTCTATTTCAGCCTCCAACTCGTCTCCACGCTTCTCCAGCTCTGCCACCTCTTTCTGCAGCTCCGCAATCTACAATCACACATATACAGCACCAGTAAAGATTTGGACACACCTGACTGAATGTATGTGTGTGATCTAAAGGCTTGTGATCTAATTACTTACAATTATATACTGATGCACGCACTTTTATTTATTAAAAATGTATAAAATAAATAAAGGATGAGACGAGATATTACACCAGAGCCTACAAGCATCCAGCAGCATATTGGGAGCTCCATCAATACTCTTTAAAAACCACCCCATGAAGTTGGCCAGAGCTATAATCTAGACAAAGGGTGGATAATTTAAAGCTAAAATACAAGAACGTTTTATTTGTTTAACTTTTTATCATCACTATATAATTTCCATAACTCCCTTTGTGTAATTTCATAGTTTTGATGACTTTACAATGTGGGAAATGGTAAATAATTCAATGAAAAATTAATGCGAGTGTCCAAACAAAGACTTTCACTGTGCATAAACAAACTGATGCAGATCCACAATGTATAACAACACAGAGCTGAGCTTAACATAACATTATGTTGTAATTAATGGCTCTATTGGTCTTAAACTAGCAATTGTGAGAACATGTCTGAAAACAGTTGATGTTTCATGTTGCATATTCACCCATCAACAAACACAACGCAGAGAACTGTCAGCCACACCTCTGTGCACGAGCTGCCCTGCTGTGAGTAATTACTGTAATCAGGTAAGTTAAACAGTCAGCTGTCAGAGATGGATGGAGATTGCACGCTACGTTTCTCTTTCAGGTAGATCATGGGAGGCTCCGAGCTCTGTTATTAACAAGCTGATGATACGTCAACCGATGAAAATGGTTGTTACTCTGGTCTGGGTCTCGAGTGAGAGTAAGGCGGTCTGCAACCCCCCACCCCCCTTCCCCTAGAGAAAACTAGCCATGTCTCTGCTGTAATGTACAGCTAAACAAGACCTGATTTCACCACCAACAGTTTGTTTAGGCAAACTGTCTCAGAGAGCAACAAGATCACTAGTATCCTTCCTTGGTAGGAGAGATAGGGCAACAAGTATGTTAGGGATGTGTCCCAAAGACATCTGCCTGCTGCTCAGTAAAAAATAAAAACATCATAGAGAGCATTTTATTAAAACTGGGTCAGTGGCACAACTCTCATTTTTGTCTTAATATTAATTTACTTCAAACTACATTAAACATGTAATTTGAACATATAATGATTTGAATTCTGCTCTTCTATGATGAGTATTTTTTATTTTAAATTAGAATTATGATACTTTTCTGGGGCATGGAATAAAAAAAAATCCTGATATTATAATGAAGAAAAAAAGCCTCATTAAAAACATACCTAGGTCAATACATATCTTAAAATATCAGTTAATCTGACAACAAGGCAAGGTTAGCTCAGGTTGTAAAATGTAATGTGGTCCAACACTCCAAAAAGCTACTATTTAGGAATTAATAATTCATAATATTTGTAAAAGGTTAAAATACAATGAAATAAAATAAAGCATTTTTACTTTTCAAAAAATACACTGAAAACATTTTTGAAAATAATGATTAAGATGTGTGCACTCACTTCAAGGTGTATGGAAAATGTGTTAATACGTTTTAATTTTTACTTGATATATTTTTTTTTAATAATTATTTTATTAATAAAAGTTTTTCAAATCCATGTGAAACTAATACATACATAGAGCATATTTCTAAGAAATTAGCACGTGTTTTAAATTAGTATTTCAAAAGATATTTGCCTTTTCTAAATCCTGGACACTCTTATTTGTCACTGACTCTTCAAATAGGCTTCTAAGACAACATGCATGAATTCAATTGAGTTTCATAAATACTGAATATTTCTTGACTACAATACATATTTCCCAGCAGAAATGGGACCGTTGGCTACAGAAGTCATTATTCTTTCCGACAACCACTGAAATGCACAGAAGGAATTGGATATCATATAGAAGACATCTATGCTATGACCGGTTGAAGGGATTTTAGTAGACAGGATGCTAAATAAACACTGGATTCAGATGAGCCTCCAAGGTAGGAAGGCATCCTGCAAAGGTTTCTGACACAAACTAAGAAACACAACAGATAGGAGAGAAATGAATACAGAAAATACAGAGAGAATGTAGTATGAAAGGAGGACGCAAGACTGCCCATCACTGATCAGGGAACAGGATCCTGTGTTATGAGAGTGAGCAGTGTGCTTGAAGACGGTCGGTTTATTTTAAGAGAGGGGCTATGACCACAACCACAGTAATTAGAACCAAACCGCCCGGTTTGTTATCTTAAATGTAAAGGTGTCAGTTGTGGCTGACCAACGATTTTCTGAAGCAGCGAATGGCTCCTAATCATTTCAAACATAAATCCTGAATGATTTCCCTTTTGTCCCTTTTTCTTCCCTGGCTTTTTTTTCAACCTAAAGTTTCTCTTCCTGTCGGTGAGGGAGGCTGACAGGTGAGATTTTATTACTACGGCTCAGTGCGATTTGCTGTCTCCTGAGGCACTGCAGGAATGTGTGAAGTTTATGAAGTTTATGATTGGGGGAGAGAGTGCGTCGGCAGACTGTGAAATGTATTGTTCATAATGGAAGACAGTGAGCGAGATAAACACTGTTAGAGACGATATACTCCTCACAAGCTCCTGGTCCTATCTCTCAGAATAAACACCCCTGGCAGCAGGAGTTCTCTTACTTTATTCCTCAGCTGTCAGTCTGACTGAGGACACTGCATTGTGAAACACCATCCCCCACAAAAAACTCCTTAGCTTTTGCCTGCTCTCCTAAATGCTGATTTTCAGCATTTGGCCTGACACAGGAACTCGCGTCTGATGCTGAGCTGTTGAGGTGGTGGGTGTTCAGGTCAATCATTTGAGTTAAGCTGTGGCCATGTACACAGCGCACAGGATTGAGAGTTACAACCGCATTTTAATGTAGGGCCAAATCCCTTAAATTATTGTTCTGTGACCACAGAGATTACAAGAGCACAAAACAGCAAGACAAATATGGACAAGTACCTCTATCCCTCAAAGGCCTGTTTTTGTTTGCACAATAGAGTCTGTCTCCTAAAATGTAACATTTGAGAGCCAAATCACATTATTTTACAAATTACAGAATAGTTAAAATGGTTCGTCAGCAGCATTTGGTTACCTTTCACTGTAACACAATCCTGACTGATCCTGATCGTGACACATAAATGTCTCTGCTTTGTACAAATATGTCTGCCTGTTTGTATAAAATTTAATTATAATCAAATTATAAAAATGATTTTATATTTAATCTCTAGAAAAAAGTGCAACACTCATTCTACAAATATAAATCTAACTTTATTTCTTCAAAAATAAAAAAACATTTCGGCCAACTTGTCTGGTGAATTGTCTGGTGAAATATTATTACTACCAAACAAAGCTTCCTGGTCAATCAATTCAACATTATTGGATCTTACTACACTAAACAATCAATGACACTTTTAGCATATTTAATTTATAACAAAACTATTTTTGTTGTATTTTTAAAAAAATGGTAATTAAAATATTTTTCATTACAACAAATAGTTTCCAGTTTGCTAAGATTCATAAATAATAATAACAGTTTTTTGTGAGCTCAGTAACAGTTCTGGGCTGCGTTTCCCAAAAGCATTGTAAGCTTAAGTACATTGTACACCCATTGAAACCAATGGAGCTACGATCAACTTAGGCTTACAATGCTTTTGGGAATCGCAGCCCTGATCGATTCATTAAGTGAGTTTGATTCAATCTGCTAATTCACATGCAAGTTGAAGACCATTCTGTACTGGTTCATAAGAATCATTTCAGAATCATAAATCAGATGGTGTTCATTATTTCATGTAGGAAACAGTGGTGTGCACTCTGAGACGATATCTGCCTAAACTAAAACAAAGGTTTGTAGATTGCCACCAAAGATGACTACAATTTCAATTATTGTCCAAATGTTGTTTTTTGTCTAATTTGCGATCGTTTTAGTGGCAGTCTGGAGCGGCTTTTGATGGTTCAGAGCTGTGTCGTTGAAGGTAAACTCACTCACCAAGTTCTTGAGGACATTCAAGTCAGTCTCTTTGGAGACGTCCTTCACTTTCCCTCCAGTCAACTTAGCCAGCTGCTCCTCCTCCTTTCCTGCGGCATCAATGGCGGCAGTGCTCGAGGCTCTGAACTCAAACTGAAAAGCAGGAAAGGTTCACAGCTTTAAGATTCTTCCATCTCTGAAGAAGATACCACCCATTAAGTTCTGCAGACTGCAGGCAGTGAAGATGAATCACTGATTATTCCCAGAAGAAAGAAGAGCAAATTAAGGTCCATCAGGTGAGCAGGTGCAACCAGTCAAAAATCAGCCTCCAATTACTGTCCCCCCCAAATCCCAATCAATATCAATTGTGAGCGAAACAATTGGACCTTGTGCGGCGCTAATGAAACAAAGCACTAGTTTTTGGTTCCGAGACCACCTGAGAGAGAGCACTGAATAGAAAAGCAGAACAAACGAAAATAGAGAGGGGTGGTAAAGGATGTGTTTGTGCATGCGTGAGCTGGTTTTTGTGCATGTACAACTTTTGGCACAAGAGCAGGAGTTGTTCTTGGCCTGCTTATCTTACACCCACACACAAACACACACTAGAAGTCTCTAATAGCCTATAGAGGCTCTCCAGTGTCTTCTTGTAGAAGTGCTCTCTTCTCCTCTCCAGACTCATTCTGCATAGAAGCCTGGGAAGGGCTCCAGAGCTCTGATTACTGCCGCGACCCAGGTCGAGAGCAGCCACTCTTGGGGCAAATGGGGTTAAAGGGCACTGGTGCTGTAGGATGACCTTTAGAGAGCCCTCACTCCTCAAACGACACAAAGGGGACAATAGTGCTCTGTGCTTGATGTGGACAGAACTCTCTGTCTAACAAAACTGTCCCCTGAAGTAAAGTGTGAAAGAGGAAGAAAAAAACAAGCATGCCAGCCACAATGAGGTGTGTTAAGAGGTTAGTTCACCCAAAAGGATGATTCTGTCATCATTTGCAAGGCATATGGGGATTTTTAATCCTTCTAGATCTTTTTGCAGTGCTTGATAGTGTCCATTTCCATTCACTTTCGTAAAATGAAAAAGAGCAGCATGAGCATTATGCTACATTTCTCCTTTTCTGTGCCACGTAATAAAGCACTTTTTTTTGGTGAACCAATCCTTTAAAAGGAATGTTTCAAGTTGAGAAAAACAACAGACATAATGTGAAAATGTTGATTACCACAGAAAATAATTGTTAAATAACTGACAGAATAAAATAAAATATTAGTCCCACTGCAAAAATTATAAAGACAATATAAATATTAGACAACTTTACAACTCAAATAATAATTTTTTTTAAACTAAAGACTTTAAATTTAGGCCCTGGAAACTCCCTGGAACGCTGGTTTTGTTTACTTTTATTATCTTATATATTATTATATTAGTATATTACATTAACTAACTGCTTGATTTTTACCATACATTTCTGCCATATGGACATCAACTTGAGATAGTCACCACTGATAAGCTATTACTAAATACAATAAAGAAACTTTAATTTTCTGTAAAGCTGCTTTGCAACGATTTGCATCGTGAAAAGCGCTATACAAATAAACTTGAATTGGATTGAATATTGTCTTTTATATGTCTCTTTGAAGAAGTCAAGGCAGCATTTATTTGATCAAAAATACAGTAAAAAATTGTTAACTATTACTACATCTTTAAATAAGTGTTTTCTATTTTAATAAATTTAATAAACTCTGAATTTTCAGCAGCCAGTTTTCAGTGTCACGTGTGTGTGAGTGTGAGTGAATTTATCTTTCATAAATCTTTCTAATAATGCTGATTTGGTGTCTAAGACACCTTTCTTTTTATTATCATTGAAAATAGTTGTGCTGCTTAATATTTTTGTGGAAACCGTGATACTTTCTTCAGGATTCTTTAATTAAAACGTTCAAAAGAACAGCATTCATTTATTAACATTCTCACCTGTCTTTACTGTCACTTTTAATCAATATAGTGCATCCTTGCTGAATAAATTTTTTTTTTTTTAAACTTACTGACCCAAACATTTGAACAGCAGTGTATATGCTAGAAGAGCTGTCAATTTACAGTAGCTTGTACTCACAGTGTCAATAGTCATTGACAGAGTCTATGTCTCTATGTGTAATTTACCTTGAGGCTCTCGGCTAGTGTGCCATAGTACTCCTTGATGTCCATGATGGCTGGTGTGATATCAAAGGAGGGGAACTGCAGGGATACAGTAGGAGAACCTTCATCCGGAGTCCTGGGCTCACACAATTTCTCCAGTCTCTGTGGACAAAACAACATTATGACTTTCGGTTTCTCCTCAGGTAACAATATCTGCCTGTGCGAGAAAGGGCAGCCGTTCATTAATCTGAGCCTGATGAAGTGTTCATGAAAAGGAGATTGAGTCCAAGTCTCAGCTTGTTCTCCTCAACATGAATAATGCGAGAGCGGCAGATGTATCAAGATAATAATAGCAGTTAATAAAACAAGAAGAACTTCTGTTTTCATTTCATGCGCCTGAACTGTGAGGTATGCCGCACGTCCCAGAGGGAGGTCAATGGATACTTCTCTGTTTCCAGCACTTGAGTACCCGCAGACTCCCCATATACTGTATTCTTTCATTTTATGTTTTGAGGGACCGTGTTTCCCATCAGTCTCCATTCTGCCAAACCTGTTCCCCTTACGATCAGAGGAGACACTTTAAACGGCGAAACCCCCAGAAGACCATTCCAAGAATTGGGTAAAAGTGCCTTTTCTGATCACAACTAAGAAGTAACAAGAAGAAGGGGTATTGACGCAATATTCTGTATGGCCTTACCGTTTCGTGCTGCCTCTCCATGGCGGCCAGCTGCTCCTCATAGATGGCCACTTGCTCTCGAAGGGCCAGGCAGTCAGTGGTAATTGCATCCACCTCCTGAGCAGGGCAACGGAAATAAAGGTCAATTCAAACACCAATCACTTACCCCTCAACATCTTCTATCATGAGCATCATCAGTGCCACCGGGTTTTGCCCCAGCAAAGACTGCAATGCAGGGAAGAAGAGATCCACATACGCAGCCCGACATCCAATGTTCAGACAAAGCTGCGCTTTATTCAGCTCATCTGGGTATCTTAAGTGCCTGATTAATTGGCGATGAATTCAATTACTCAGAATGAAAGCATTTGCATGCGAATGCTGCAGTGTGACAGTGGGTCTGGGCGGCAGAGGAAGCGCATTGCACACACACGCTTCCCTGGAGCCTAGAATTGGCACAGTGGCTGCTGTTCCCGTTATCTCAGCATGAACACAAGTCCAGTACTGGAGAGAGTCTAGACAGCGTTTCGATGCCGATTTGCTTGCTCTATTCCACATTGCCGAAGGGCTAAACTACACTATGGTGGACGCATTCCAGCTAGTTGCTTAAAAAGAAAATGGCATGAGAAAGCATAATTTTATTTAATCATTATCATCGCTTCTTTAAAATGTCAGTTAACTCCAGATTAGTGAATTCAAACTAGTGAAGATACAAAAACGCACGCTTATGTCTCAAAAGTATATTATTTATACAGCTGCAACCCCACTTCTATATTATCCTAGTGACTACCTCTTTGGTTCTCTTCCGGTTTTATTCTTTCCCTCCAAACCTCCTTTCTCCTCTCAGCCCAGCCTGGAGAGCTAAGCCCTGCTCTGTTGCATCTAGGAGATATGAGAGGCTGAATGAGTGAATTATTAGGCATGGTGAAAGCTTTCCCACATCTGCTCTTTTACTGGAGATGTGCTCTGACATTTGTGGGGTGATGGAGTGGTTTCTACAGAAAGCAGCTCGGGTTTCAGAGTGGCCGCTGGCTGGGAGTCAGCAGGGCCTGTAATCAGGACTCTCCAGAGCGGATCTGGGAGCAGCAGCTGTGCTGTGCCACTCCAGGGACTTTCACACACCTCCACTGGAGTCAGAACACCCCACCCCACCCAGAGCACAGACTAACACTGCCATCTAGTGGTGGGGAAAGTGTAGAAATTCGCAAAAGTTTATTTAAAAGCCTGTATCCTGGTGTATTAATGCATAGATTTGAATCTGGTGGGAAGGGTGTGGCATAGTGATTAAGGTTACTGCAAGAAGTGCATTTTTTTATTAAGTAGCTTTGGATTAAAAAAAATAAATAAATAAATAAAAGGTTAAATGACATCTTATTGTTCAAAAGTGCAAAGTGGCATCCAAAAAGTATTTGGACACTTAAGCCACACTTAATGTATGAATTTGATTGCATTAGACATTAAAATATCAAGCCAGGCATGTGACATTTATTTTAAACTTGAAAAACTCTTTATATAATACAACGCCTGATAAACGTTTATAAATAAGACCAAATGTATGTGGGTATTTTGATTGGATCAGTGTTGTTATTGTTAACTTACACCAAAACTATTTAAAATAAAAAAAACTGAACTAAAATAAAATAAAATATTAAATAAAAAGCTTAAACTTAAAAAAAAAAAACATGAGATAAAAAAATTAAGTACTAAAATGACAAAAACTGAGATAAAAAAGTTAAAAGGTAAATAGAAATATAAAACAAAAATTACTAAAACTTAAACTAAAATTAAAATGCTAAAAATAATAATAATAGTAATAGTTATAATAGTAGTAGTAAATACAAATAAAACAGTACTGGATATGTTGTGTTTGTCAAACTTGTCCATAGTTAATGTGTCACTGTCCATAGAGTAAAATATACTATATATATATATATATATATATATATATATATATATATATATATATATATTTTTTTTTTTTTTTTTTTCTCTAGTGATTTATTCTGTGTGAAATGGGAACTGAAACTGAAACATCCACTAAAAATGATCTTGGAGCAGTTGGTCTAAAAATAAACAGCAAAAATAACAAGAAAAGTGAAAGTAAAAATTTTAGTTCTGAGAAAAGACCATGAATCGTTTCTTCAAATAGTTGGTTTGATATTATAATGCATCAAAACCAGTGAAATTCAACTTTAAATGTGGCGAAAGTGACCAAATACATTTGGGGCCTGTATATACACCACATATCAAATAACATCTGCAGTATTCATGGCATTACCACAGAAACATCTTCTCGCTCTTGCTGGATGAGTCTCTTGTGCTCAACCACCTGATTGTATTTCATCTGCAGACGCCACAGCTCACCCTTCAGCTCCTCAGTGTTGCATAAAATCTCCTCCTAAGGGAAACGATAGGCCAATAGCAATGAAATAACCAGTAAAATAGATCATGCGTTAAAGAAACTATGACATTTGAGGAGAAAACACACGACTTATCAATTTAATTTCATCAAGTGAGGCATAAATATCCAGCAGCACCCAGGCTGGAGTTTCTGAGAGGTACCTTCTCTTTCCGTAGCCTCTCTATCACAGCCTCCAGACTGTAGTCCACAGGACCGCTGATGCTGATGGTGGTGGTGGAGATCTGCTCTGACTCCAGTATTTCCTCCAGCTCAATAATCTCAGCCTCCAGAGATTCATTCTCCTCTTCTAGACACCGAACCTTCAATGGTCACAAAAGTAGAGGACATGTATAAGAGCAATTGCTTATGCTCACACTGTTGTATCATATAATACCATGCAGTAGAGGACACTGTGACTGCAGCATCTTCATGGCCTTAATATGATTTTCCTCACACCCTCAGGCAAATGACTGACCCCATTAAACATCATGGAAATATGATAATCGGGCCACTCACAGGGAACCCATTAGATTCAGCATGAGCACAGCTGGTTGTTAGCCAGCAGAACCTTGGGTGTGTATGATGTGAAAATTTTCATATGGCTCACCACGTCGATGAGGCCGGCCAGGCGATCGTTGAGGGCAGCAATGACAGAGCGTTCATTGACAAATCGTGCCACACCCTCCATGTTTAGGGCACGAGCTGCAGCAAAATCCAGCTCGGGACATTCACGCACTGAAGCTCCACCCCTGTCAAACACACTGAAAGCTTTACGATGTCTGCAATGGCTTGTTTATTTTCTATGCAAGCATAAGCAAACAATGCTGAAGGAAAAGAGGAAATACTGAAGCATAAAAGAGCTACATGTTTATGTAGTTTATTTAGAATTCAAAGTAATAAGAAAGAGTGAAGTAACCGTTTACATGATTCAGTTTAGGATTTTGGATGGATGTGCATTCCTGGTTGCCAGTATAAAAAAAATTTAGAAGAAACAACGATTTTCCTCCCATAGTTTTATAAGATCCCCTAGTGTTATGATCTAATTATTCTGGTACAATCAGGAGGTAAATATCATATCCAAACAAACATGTTATTTTAATTTATTCCTATGTAGTTTACAATACAGCTTTTAGCAATACAATTCAGCTTTGCCATCACAGAAATAAATTACAATTTACAATATTAAAATTAGTGCTGTTAGATGATTTTGTTTGCATAATATGTGTTCTGTTTATATTATGTATATATAAATACACACACATGCAGTATATATTTTGAAAATATTTACATGTCTATATTTATATTCATATAATTTATATTATAAATAAATATATTTAATATATAAACATTTTTCTGAAATACATAGATGCGAGTATTTATATATACATAAATATACACAGCACACATACATATATTATGTAAACTAAAACTTTTATTTTGGATGCGATTAATAGTTTGACAGCACTAATTAAGATAGAGAACAATAAAAAAAAACTTACATTGTAATATTTCACAATATTACTGTTTTTTTATTATTAAATAAATGCAGCATTGGTGAATGTAAAAGACTTCTTTCAAAAACATTTAAAGAAATGTATTAACCCATAACTTTTACATATGTGACCCTGGACCACAAAACCAGTCTTAAGTCGCTGGGGGTATATTTGTAGCAATAGCCAAAAATACATTTTATGGGTCAAAATGATCTATTTTTCTTTCATGCCAAAAATCATTAGGGTATTAATTAAAGATCATGTTCCATGAAGATACTTTGAAAATTTCCTACCGTAAATATATTAAAACTTAATTTTTGATTAGCAATATGCATTGCCAAGAACTTCATTTGGACAACTTTAAAGTCGATTTTCTCAATATTTAGATTTTTTGCACCCTCAGATTCCAGATTTTCAAATAGTTGTATCTCAGCCAAATATGGTCATATCCTAACAAACTATACATCAACGGAAAGCTTATTTAGCTTTGAGATTATGTATCAATCTCAATTCAAAAAACGGTCACATTTAATAATAATAATAATAACAACAATTTGAACGAAGATGAAACTGAATCCTGCTCTAACTGTGAGTTTATATGGAGACACGCTCTGAAATGCTAAAATAGCAATTCTATGCTGATTACTATATGTTCATAATCTAGAGTTCAAAACAGCATACGTGTAGGCTTTCAGATCTATAAGCACTGACCTGGCAGTGAAGCGGGCCTGGACTCCACAGCGTCCTGCAGCCTGGCTCCAATGCTCCTCCTCAAACAGCTTACGGTAGGAAGACACTCTCAGCAGGGCCATAACAGCAGCAGGACAGCAAGAAAAGATGACAACCGCACCAACAGGGGGTTTTTATAGACGCTGGTGCTGAGAATGTCACAAGCACTTGTGGGATCTCTCACTGAACACAAGATGGACTAACTAGAGGAACAGCGTCAGGAGATAAACCTTTCACATGGAGCAGAAACAATTTAGAGATTGGAGGCCACTCCTTCAGAAAGCTGTTATACTGGGACAATGACAGTTCAGCTTTGAAGAGGTTGCACTAGTATTACTTATTATTTGAGCATTAATAATAATAATTATAATAATACAGACTATTTAGACTTAGCAAGCACCAATAAACAAAAAAAACTATTCCAAAAAGCCCAATAATATCACCATAATGTCTTTATTTCATTGAATAAATTAGATGCCCGGCCCCTCCCCACAAATAAAACAAAGTTTGTGAAATTACCCATCTGCAAAGTACCAGAAACATCATTACAAAAACTGAATGGATAGAAAGACAGGTCACAACGATAAACAAACAGACAGGGTGGTGATCACAGCACACCAGAAATCTGTGTAATGGCCATCTGCATTTCTGGTCCTCTGATTCAGTCTCCTGCAATGAGGTCCTCCCTGAAACATCATCTATTGGCAATGAAAACAATGATTCAGACGATAAGTGTTTGAATACAGCCGAGCTCCATGGTGGCCCTTTCCAAAGCAGAAATTAGAAAAAAATAAGCCCAACAGAAAGCTCAGACACAGGGGAGAGAATGTGAAGAGATTTAGGCATCTGAGATCATTGGATGACTTCAAACCACAGCCAATATCATTCACAGCACATCACTACTCTCAGGAAAAATGTGCAGAAATCGTAACAGCTTGTCACTGGGTCAGTACCTCAAGGACATCTTTGTAACGTATTTACCCCTAAAAGTGCACAGTAGTACATAAAGGTACATAATAGGTACCTTTTAGGGGTAGATAAGGTACAAAGTTGCCCCTTTAAGGGTACTGTCACAAGCTATATGCATAAAACTACAATTTCTGCACATTTTTTCTGACTGTAAGGGAAGGCAGAATGAGTTGGTCAGAAACTGCTTACAACTCTTTTTTCAAGTTGCAAGACTCACACAAAATATTTTCTGTGAGATTTTGAGGAAATGTTGCTAATGGATGCAACAATGTCACACGCATTGTGGAGAAACAGCTTGTGTGGTTCGTGCTACAATAATATTTTAGCATTGTGGTGATGAATAATAGGAGTACAACTGAGGAGACTTCCTCTTTACACACTGTAGTACTAAACCAGACTGACTGGCACAAGAAGTTAAAAACCAGCAGAATTCTTAGAATTTCCCAATGTGTACTATGAATTCAAGAGAGATAAACATATGCCGGTATGTCACCACATGGAATCAGAACATGTAAATGAAACATGAAACAACACCAACAAAGGACACAAAGACTGTAAACGTACACAAAATTATCCCAGTCTGGGTTAGTATAACACTCAACATACATATATAAATAGAAGGACCACGACTCCGTTTTCATTACAAGACATGACAGATAAAAGACGATAAAAGACCCACTGAGCACATCAGTTAAAATGTTAACGTCTCTGTAGCACAACAGGATCCAGAACAGAGCTGTAAAAGAGTAAGACGTCAAAAGAATACGTTCCAGATCTAATGAAGGCAAACTCATCCGTTCGTTGCCATTATTCAAGGTGACTAATAATTATGGGTGTGGTTGTGCCATCAGAACGGACCGAGGAGGAGACCAGAGAGCGTGTTTCTTACAGATAACAGACTTATATTCATCTGTGGAGGACATCCAAACGCCCAATGCTGAGGACAACTGTGTAGGAGACAGGAAAACATAAATAACATGTGCACACCACACCGTACAATGCCGGCTGATTCATCATGATTCAGATAGAACTGAGTAAAGATCATAGTCCAGACTTCTCCTCCACTCCGAAAGGTAGTTGATTGTCAAAGTCACCTTGTAGGAACCTTGCACCTTCACTCTGTGAAGGTCATTTTTGAAGGAGAAAAGGAATAGAGCATGAGACAGGTGGAAAATGGTGCTCTGACGGAGCGTTTAACCCGGGCAGCAGCAGTCAGTACAATCTCCACAACATGGCTTTCCTTTAGTGTAACAAAGTCCTTTTTTGAGAGCCTGTGAGTCACATCTAACACATTCAGTCAAATCTGGTCGGGAATATTGGATTTGGCATTACAACACTCTGATCCAGAGGACAAAACCAGAGAAAGTAGGGTTTCTCTGTAGCATTACAGATGCTACAGTCAAGGTTTGTAAGGGTTAAAGTGTAGTTATTAATACTACAGAGATAAACTGACACATATTCTCCTCTGAAGCAGGAACAGAAGAATAACAAAACATAACCACTGGGCAGTGTCTGTGCAAAACAGGCACTATCCAACAGTGCCAAACTTTCATCACGGAGGCAGTCAGCCATCTTAGTGCAGGGTGGCCCAAATATCTCCCAGAAGACCAGCCAAAAACACACCTCAAGTGTCTTTTTGCTCCACCTGAACACCTGAGAGAAGGCAAGACACCTCGTTCTGCGCTCCTCTTCCTCAGTCTTCATCGCCTCCCATCAGGAACCCCAGTATGAAGTCGCTGGATTTCTGACGGTCGTGTGACGTCTGTTTGCTAGCAAGGTTGGGAGGTGGCCGAACGAGGAGGCTTGCGAAGAGAGTAGCTGGGGAAGAGGTACAAGAAGAGATGCAACAGTAACGCACCTGTATGTTTGCAGTCTGCTGGCACTTGAGAAAGTCAGACTCACCTAGGAGGTTGGCGTTCAGGTTGTTGTCAATCGAGCGTTTAAGTAATTCTCTCAAGAAGGCCATCAGGTAGCGGAACACATTGCGATGGGCTCGTGGGAGCTGAGATATTAGCTGCCGTTTAGAGTAAAACAAAGAATTAATCATCTAACTTTTTTTCTTGGTTTAAAATACATTCTGAATCTCAGATTTTCCCATGTAGTCTCAGATTTTGGATGCTTGTGGTTGGATGGTTGAAACGTGTATATATATATATATATATATATATACACACACACACACACACACACAAATTATATATATATATATAACCGTACAAAATGTCTAATTGACAATGTGAGAAAGACCTTTTTTGGCATCTGTTTCATGTTCATGAATTCTTGTCTTCTGATGGCTTAGAATAGTTCACTTTCTTTCCCATTCCGAAAGAATCGCTTCAGACAGCAGAAGTACAGCCAGTCAGTAAATGTCAACCGGTGGTTTTGAGGTTGTCATGGAAACGAGCAGTTCCCCTTGGAGAAGTTCGTCTTTGTGCTCTGATACAATAAAGTCCCTCACGGTTCATTGGATGTCAAGCGATCTGTGCACTTGGCGTATACAAGCGTGCATAAGTGTGGGTGACTAAATACTTTTTTGCCCCACTGTGTGTATATATATATATATATATATATATATATATATATATATATGCACAAACTGTTTAAAAGTTGATTAAAATTTAAAACACTTTTTTTTCATTTGTTTTCTATTTTAATATGCTAAATGAAATTTCAATAAAATCCAATATATTTTTTTTCAATAGAAAGTTCAAAAGATCAGCATTTATTTGTAATACTGTCTTTACTGGTCACTTTTGGTCAATTAAATGCATCCTCGAAAAATAAAAGCATAAAATAAAAATAATTAAATAATAAATGTATAAACTTCCATGAAAAAAAAAACTATATATACACACTTCTGTTTTAAAGTTTGGGGTCAATAAGATTTATATATTCATGAGTTTATAATAGTATACTAATTTTACACAGTTATATTCATTGTTTTATATAAAGAATGCTAAAGTTTACTTTTTTGTTTTTGTTGATTGTCACAAATAAACAGCAATTGAACTACATAGTTCAGACCCCATTGTTAATTCTGCATAAGTTACATCAACAGCTGAGAGACAATTTCTTTCATATAAGCAAAATGGGCAATGAAACAAACCAAAATGAATTTAGAATCAAAACACACTGAATGCAGAATCATACGGAGAGCTTGTGAATAGGAACTGAAACAAGAACATACATAGATTGCCAGACCTACCACAAATAGCATATTAAATACATAGTCTTGAAACTACCAATATACTTACTGCCATGCATGCATGTTTACCTGTTTGCACAGGCGGCTGTCATGAGAGCATTCCAGACAGCGCTGATAGAGTTCATAACACAGCACAGGCTCAGGAAGAGCCTCCAAGAAGATCAATAGTGCTTCGGCAACTGAGTGATTAGAGCCAGCTAACCAACAGTCAAGGAGAACCACGGTGAACAGTGAGAATGCACATTTTAGCATCAGGAAGAGAAAATATGGCAGTAAAAAAAAGGAAAAGACAGGGAGAGAAAAGAAAATACACAGCGTCTCTAGGGATGTCTTCAGCACCATTACAGTAGGACAGAGGAAACATTCTCAGTCTCTCAGCAGCACAGGGATGAATTGTGTGGGAGAGTTCAGTCAGAGCAGTTTTAAAGGGAGCCACTCGGCCACATTCACTGACGTGACAGACATTAGCATTTCTATACTATGTAACTCTGAGAGCCCTTTAAAGAGGTTTGTCCCAAATAGTAATCTATCTACTGGGAAAAACTTGTCCTTTCCATATATAAACATATTTATATATCTTTTGATGGGAAAGGATACGGATGGATTCAGGAATGCTGGTGTCCAAGCAGTCAATAATACTTTGTAGCTCATCTTGCAGGCCAGGGGTCTGGAAAAGGTCCTCCTGTGTATTTATATATATATATAAAAAATAAAACTCATTAGTAATTTAAGATGTGATGGTTAATCATTGGTGCATTTATGCTTTATTTTGTTTACCTGCTGGCAGGCCTTGGTGTAGAGGTGATTAACAAGCAACCAGACCTCTTTGGGAATCTTCAGAGGTTTATCCTCTGTTCCAGCACTGTCCAACAAGAAATTAATACGGCATTTCTCCTGTGAAATTGAGAAATTATCAATCTATATATTGTAGTACTTTCCACTAATACAGCACATTTTGGTGTTTCATTATTAATTTTTTTTTTTTAAAGCACTAGATCCTACACTTTGTATACTTTTTGTTGAACTATCCTTTCACAAACTGTATTCTCAGCTGTATCCAACAGTTAAAACCATAAAACACTGACATTTAGTTGAAATTCTTTAGTTGAGTGAAACTGCATGCTTTTTTAATAACTAAAATATTAGAGGGAAAACACTAACAAATCATTTTTACTTATACTGTATACAATACCTATTAAAGGTTTCAATTTTTTAAATGCTTTCTTTTTTGAAAGCCTCTGATGATCACCAAAGCTGCATTTATTTGATTTAAAAAAAACAGCAATGGTGTGAAATATTATTACAATTTAAAATAATTGTTTCCTATTTTAATATATTTTAAAAAGTAATTTATTCCTGTGATGGCAAAGCTGAATTTTCAGCAGCCATTACTTCAGTCTTCAGTGTCACATGATCCTTCAAAAATTATTCTAATATGTTGATTTGCAGCTCAAGAAACATTAATTATAATTATAGTTAAAAACTTTTATATAATGTAATATTTATAATGCAATGTTGTTGTTGTTTTTTTAATTTGCACCTTTTTGTGGAAGTACTTTTAAAAATACAGATGTTTAAGATGGTTCTAGTACAACTTGGAGAATGACCACTTCGTTTAAACTTTAATGTATATAACAGCCATAACAAATTCATCCACGTGATATTTGAAAAAGGGTGACAACATTCATCTCTCTTATAGACACACTGAAACATGTTACGTGGAGAACAGTTACAGCCCCAAGACCACTGAACAATATAAGGGGACTCATGCAATTAGTAGGAATGCAACCCATGCTGACCCACAGAGGCAAAAACAACTCTAAAGAACAGTCGACTCCAAATTACAAACACTGATTTGCGAGGCTGGTTTCACCATGCTGTGAGCTGCTTTCTCTCTCTACTAATCTAATATCGCTGGCTGGTGAGCAGTGAGCAGGGTGGGAAAAGGAGGGGCAGAATTAAAGCTGAGAGATTCAAGCCCCAGTGACTTTCATTAGCCTGAACCAGCAGAGTGACTGCAGCAAGCTGACCTGTAGGAATGGGCAAGCACATCGAGACACTGTCACACTGGGACAAACATGTAAAAACAGGACCAAGTCACCCTCAATCACACATGTATGCCATGACAATTGCAGCCTGTCCTATCGTTTCCGCAGATGAAGAGGGACTTTACCTTTTCCATGCAGCTATCCTCTCCCTGAAAGTCATGCAGACCCAGAATGATTGGTCGGAAAGAAGTAGTTAGAGAAGAAAAGAGTAACAGAAAGGAGGAGAGATGAGAGAATAGAGAAACATTGCATAATCAGTGAGAACACAGAGCCAGTATTGCATAATCACAGATAAGCAGCTTTCAGCTATCAAAGGTGATCACTGAACAGCTGAGAGATAGAAACAGAAAATAACTAAAGATGATCGACTACTC
The DNA here is from genome assembly GCF_001515645.1 of Sinocyclocheilus grahami. NCBI lineage: Eukaryota > Metazoa > Chordata > Actinopteri > Cypriniformes > Cyprinidae > Sinocyclocheilus > Sinocyclocheilus grahami. Next base: position 113,867 of record NW_015505586.1, on the reverse strand, counting down.
TCTAAATTAAAAACTAGTAATATTTTGAGAATATAGCTGCAAATGGAACAGTTACGAACAGCACAGGTGGTTTGCATGATGACCTACTGCTACTGAAAAACCTGCATCCCATAACATTTATTTCTGTACATGACTTCCTCATTCTAGCCTCAAATTAGAATCATGTCAAACCTGAAAGTCTTCTCTTATCTAAAATCTGGGGGCAAATTTCCTTGCCATTGTTTGTCGTGACCTTCCACTGGCAAAGAAAGGAAGAAGACCGCTTTCGCTTTTGCAATACCAGCCATCCTGTGGTTATAATCCATCTAATCAACTGAAGCTGCGGCCTGTGCCTCACCAGATCGATGAGTTTGGTGATGGGTATCTCACGGATGGGCTTCTTCATACGGCACAGGGTCTCTAAAGATGTGCCGAAACAGCTGGGCAGGTAGTTTCCTGTAACAGTGATGAAGTAGTCTTTCCCCCGGTCCAGATGAAGCACCAGAATGTCCTCGATTTTATCCTCACCAGAGTTTAGCAGCGTCACAGAGTCTTTACTGACATACACCTCCAGGAAGATCTCCATTGTCTCATCTGCAAGAAATAGTAATATACAGACAATGTAGAGGATGCTCAGTCTGCATATGGATCAAAAAATTTAAATGACACCTCACATGTTGTTTTTTAAGAAAAAGGCAATTAATTGATTTGCTTATGTTTTAATCATTTGGCAAATTACATTCACAAAACTGTATTTTAATCAAGGATGCACTGAAGTTATTTTTTCCATCAAAACCGAAATTAGTTTTTGGCTAATGAAAACTAAAACAAAAATAAAGTTTTGACAATGAAATTCAGGTAACTGAAATCGGCCTGCTGTTCAGAGGTTTGGTGTTCACAGGCCATTAAGTAGTTATAGTAAAGTTAAGACGCTTCTTGATATTTCAGGTGAACAAATTTCACATTTTTCTAGTAAAATTCTGTGGTCCTTCTGGAATTAACAATGTGGAGACAAATTAAGTATACTGACTTTATCTAAATGTAATATTTTTTTGAAAAAGTCCAACCATGAAAGGAAGTAAAGGTAAAGTAAAGTAAAGGAAGTAAAGATAAAGTTTTTGACATTATCAAAAACTTTGTACTTGTCAACTACAACATGAATTATTATTTGATGCCATATGAGATACTCACTAGGGTCTAGTACCCCTTCGCTGGGCTCAGCACGAAGCCAAGGTTTACAGTATTGAGAATCATTGAGTTTGGGAATGAAGGCGAAGGTGCAATGGACCTGTCCGTCATTAGTGATGAGAAAACTCTGACGCTGAAGCTGACGAAATTTCACATTCTCAAAGGTGAACTATGGGTTAAAGAACAGATATAACATGATAATGAGGCAGTAAGAAAATACAATATCATTCAAAAGTTTTTGGTAAAGCTGATTAGTCAGACTCAGAAATCATTCTAATATGCTGATTTGGCACTCAAAACATTTCTTATTGTGATCAATGTTCAAACCAATTCTCCTGCTTAACATTTATGTGGATGCCATGATATATTTTACATTTATGTATGTTTTAAAAAATATCCTCAAAGAATTACTAAAGGTAATGCAGATCAATTTATTTTTACTGTCTTTTCTTCTTTCTTTTATTTTAAAGACACAGACCGGTGCATATAATTAATCTTAAAGCAATTATGGCACATGTGATCAGCCCATAATCCACTCACAGTCCAGAGAAATGCTAAAATAGTGCAAACATGATTGATCTTCCTCTGATTTATAGTGGGATCTAAGAAAGACTGGAGTCAGGCCAGTGGATCAATGCAGAGAGAGTTTGTCAGAGGATACACTCCCCTGTCTGGTTCTCTGTCATTACTCACCTCCCGTCGTGTTAGGGACAAAGAGGGCAGAAAGTCATTTTCCATCCTGTCCATGTCCCGCACAATCTCTTCAAACACCTTCTTGTAGCGCTGCTCAATCACCATCTTCACCTGCAGCACACATAAAATCAATGTGATGCTCTCAACTTCTTTATTGGAGCATGATGAAAGAAGTAAACCTCACCCCGATACTGAAGAGAGAGCTGACAGGTTTGTGGTCACTGGTCTTCAGCTTCATGTGACTGCGGTAGTGAAGCTGCTTCACGCTGCTCCCCCTCCAGAGGATACGGTCGCACCAGGCAGGGACTCGACACTTCCCACTGTGGACGACAAAAACCAAATCATGAAGTGTCAATCTAATTCTTTTCATTTTGAGATCATCAAACAATATGATGTATAAAAGAAGAGGTCCTAATCTCTGAGAACTTTACCTTGAGTCCCATCGGTCTGATTTAGCATCATATTTGTAAGTTGGGATAAAATTAATCTCCCCTTCCATGAAGTCAGTGAAGGCACGTTTAGTCTTTCTCTGAATGTTAAGCTGGCAAAGTGAAACAGAAGATGCTATTAAGTGTGCTTTTAGAACAAAAATGGAAGTCAGTCTATATTTGGCTACTACTGAAAGAAATACCATATACACACACACAGGAAAAAGAAAAGAGGAAGCAACAAATGATAACCTAAAACCAGATAAATACAGTGGAGTGCATAAGTAAAGGAAACCACTGATGAACTCACTTTTGAGTTTTTAATCAAAAATATTAATAACTGATATTATTAAAATTCTAAAATATTATAAGAAAGTAGCTTCACTGAAAGCTCTCACCTGATCACACTCCTGAAGCCTCCGTAGCTCTTTATCATCAATAAGTCTTTTTACCTCCCCAGCATCAGGCAAACATAGCCTGTAGTTGAGATCTCCAAGCCAAATCACCACACTTAGAGAGGAAATCATAACAATTGAACCATTTAAATATTGACTCAATATTAGCTTTAAAATTCTGTTATCTAATCATAGGAAATCAGCTTCAAAATGGCTACACTGGATAACTAGATGTCGGTGACACTCACTCATGTTTGACTATACTGAGAGGGGGGTATTCCAGCAGGTGGAAACTCATGCGGGCACATATGTCTTTGTAGTCCTGGTTCCGCCGCTCATAGTCATCCACATGAGCCGCCAAGTGAGAGTTTACGAAGCAGAAGCTGGTATTATGGAACACAAAGCGCACAGCCACTCCTCCTTTATTCCCCTATAATAATGGAGTAATAAAAGAGGATTCATCTTATCAGGTCACGGACACTGATCTACTGATAGAAGGGATGTATCATTCGTATTGTGGTCATTTCTGTAATCAATACCACTCTAAGATTAGACCATAAGCAAATACAATAAAAGATACACATTATATGCCAAGCGATAGGCTAAAAGTACTTCCTGTTTTGAAAACCACTTCCTATTGTAACAAATTGAAACGTACCATTTTATTCATGAGGCCAGTTCCAACAGACTCAGAAGCCACCTCTCGAATGTGATGTTTGTGCTCCTTGTTGACATACACCACCAACATCATTCCCACTAGACGAATGATACGGATCTGAAGACAGGATGCAGAGCCTCATTAAAGGTTCACACAAAATCAAAGCGAGCACCACATACTTTCTTCAGTTGACCACAGGATGCCACAGGAAAGACTAGACTGTTCTTTGCATTTTAAATATTGAATAGCAAAAATCAGCTGTTGTTTGCTCACCTGTATGTATCTGGCTTTAGGATGGAGGCTTCTCTCTACTGCATCAACCCATAACTGTTCTTTGGATGAGTCCATATAGAAAAAAGCCTCTGTGCTCAGGTCCAGCTCCTGAAATCTGCCAAAAAACAGAACAAATCAATATGAACAATCAACGAAAATACGAATGGACAATTAATAATGTACAACGAATCTATTAAGGGTGAAATATTTAATGTCTGTCCCACTGGAGTCACAAAACTGCAACTATAATGACTGCAACTATAACTATAAAGGTTTCCCAAACATTGCCCCATTTGCATGCTCCAAAGGACTTTATGTTCTGCCACTCACCCCAGTGCGTAGACATCTGGAGGGTGTGGGTCACAGCACAGCCAGGTCTCAAGACTGCTGTCAGGAGACTGACCATTCACATTCCACGTGCCAATGAAGAACCTGTAAAACAGTGAGTCGATCAAATACCAGGAATCAGTCCAAACAAAATCAATGGCACGTTTCCAGGCATGTTACATTTACCTGAAGTTCTTAATATCCACATATTCTTTCTCCTTCTTGTTGAGGCGATACTTGAGCAAGCCTTCCCTTGACCCTGTGTGGCTGCTCATCATGGCCTGTCTCATGGTGTAGTTGGACGGGCTGTCAGACCAGGAACTGGAGCGGTCTACAGACTGAAATCTGTAACGGCAAACAGCACTTCAGTTCAACACAGCTGAAAATCTACAGGCTTCTGCATTTAAGACCAGTAGCACTCACTCATTTCTGACAGGTGTGGAGTTCTGTGCAGATGGTGGTCTTTCTTTGGTAGTTGGGCCAGCCGTGTGGTTAGTCGATGGTGTATATGTGCCCTTCCGAGGGGGATGAGGGGGCAGTGGTGGAGGAGGTGGCTCTCGTTGCGCAACTATACGGTTTTGCTGGTTCTTCTTCTCTTCAAAGCCAAAATCCGTGGCCATTGAGATGGCAGAGTCTATAAACAGAGAGGAACAGACCAGCAGGATTGTAAGTAACAAAGCGTTCACTAGCACCTACTGACTTTGGTGTATCTGCCCATGTAACCCAATGTATTATGTGTGCCATTTTTTCCCATACCTGTTTTTGAGGGCTTTACTAAAGTGCTATTGTTGATGTTATTTGAGGTGGATTTGGCGGTTCCTCTTTGAGGTGGGACTGGAACGCAGTCTTTTACTGGAACAGGTACAACAGGCTCCATCTTTCTGGGCAGTGAACTCCTCTTCTCAGCTAAAGATGGGCCATTTAACAGTGATGTTTAATGTATTTATGCATTGATTAATGGTTTTCAAAATGTCTTCAGCAGTGGAGAATGTTTATTATTGTCATCATTTTAGTACAGGCAGCTCTACTACTAATCTGGACATGATCTTTCTTTTTTTAAATCTCCTTATAAAACAGATATGAACATCTTTGACCGATTACAATTCTGACACATTTTTTCTACATGATGTTTTTGAGTTATCTTACCTTCAGTAATAAAGAATTTGGAAGTATTACTGACAGTGTCTTGTAAAGGCGGGAATACACTACACTATTTTTGTCCCAATTTGCAGCCTGGACAATGCTTAGTTGACGAAATTCAAAGTCAGTCTGCTGATTTTGGACAAAAGTCAGAAAACAAAGAAGATGCAATTATTTTCATAAATATCTAGTTAACAAGATGCCTTAAAAGAAAAAGATTTTATGCCACTTACGTGACAAATTCTAGCAAAGGCAATGTTTCTGTTGTGTTTGGAGCAACTTTAAAGATTGGTAGTGTGTGATGGCCAGGTTTTCTATGTAACCATTTACAAAGTTGGCAATTGTATGATGCCTAGTGTTTTAATATCTGTTCATTTTGAAGACGTATAGTGTATTCCAACTTTACGTAGACTGGCACCCTGTAAAATGTCAATCGACGATGTCAAGAATTGAAGCCTCTAAGGTAAGAGTTTGAAAGACAAATTTAACCTGAGATGAATTTCAATCAGTCAGGTACCAAATAGGAGAAATCATACAGCAAGTGGCTTAACCTTTGACTTGATTGTGGTTGTAACAATGTAAACCAAAACTAAAGTGTTATGTCAAACTTTCTGTCTGACACCAAGGTCAAATTCTTACAGGTAGCATTCATTACGACAAACCTATAAATCTGGGTGTTGGTTACCCTGGTAAATAAATGATTAGAGTAGTTAATAAATAAGAAATGTGGCTTGATGTTTGTGGCTGCATCCTGTGCAGGGGTATCACCTTGCTGTTTGGCCTTCGTCACATGCTGCAAGAAGGACTGAGTGTGAATGTCATCCTGCAGCTCCAGCAGAAGCTCTGGTGTTCGCTCGCCTTGAAGACGAAGCCGTACAGTCGCTGTTGAAGAACGTTTTGTCAAATATTCACATCCAAACATCACAGCTATGCATTTTATTCTTTAGAAAAAGCACTTTGCTTAAGTTAATCATTATATATTTATTAATGCAATAAGTAATAAGAAACCTGCTGAAGTATACAAATCGCATAAAAAAGTGCATATAAGCTCCTACCATTTCATATAATTTACAATTTACAAAGAAATAAAATTAACTGGATAAGAGTAGCAATATACTGCTTAATCTGAATGCTGCTATAATAAGCTCCTTACGACCAGATAGATATGATTCAACTATAAATTATGTAACAATTATTTGAAATACACTTGATTTGTATTCTATGCTGATGTAATTGTCCCAACACACTGTACACAACTGAATAAGACACTTAGTAAAATGGCTATGAATCAAAAAATAGAAAAATTTGAAACAAAAGGCTAATTAAAACTTACAGTTAATCGAGAGGTCAATAAGAAGAGCTTCTTCAGCCTCTAAAATAGGAAATTAAAGAAAGTCAGAGACAGATTTTAAGACGACTGTACCAGGAAATATAAAACATAACCTGCCCTCTGTGGTGACAAATGATTTTCAAATATTTGATCAGGAAAGGGAGATTTCATCATTCAAAACAGTGCTTATTATCTAAGCCTCACTGATAGAGACCAAAGGTGAGTTTGTACAGGAAGAAAAATATTATAGTGAGGGCAAATGCATTTACACTGTTACAAAGTTCTTCTGTATAAATAGTCATTAGAAGCTTACCTCGAACTATCTGAAAATTGTTATTGATGGGGATGGACAGCTGGGGCACTGAACTTAATACAATTGCTTCAGGGTTTGCCAGAATATCCAACCTAACAACAAGAGATCCATTCATGAAATGTCATATAAGAATGCATAACCTGTCTCACAAGACTTCCTTTATCGGTTCATAAAGTCAGTTTATACAATTAGTTTTTTTGAAAGAAAAACAGTAATAACACCACTTTTGTTCACTTTTTAGGATGCAGTACACTGTAATGTACACTATCATTCAAAAGTTTAGGGTTGCCACTTTTACTGTATTTGTGATCAAATAAATACAGCCTTGGTGAGCACACTTCTTTCAAAAACACTGACAAATCTTACTGACCTCAAACTTTTGAACGGAATTGTATCTCTCATATTTCCACTATGATCCAGCATAATCTTATCTCATCAAAAATGTAGCTTCGGAATGTAGAGGGTGGAGGGAAGCTTATGGAAATGCAGCAGGCTAAAAGCATATTGGAGGGCTAATTGCAGACCATATTTCACTCTCTGACAATAACAGTGCCAACTCCAGGGCATCAGGTTCCTCTCAACGTGGTCATACCTCCATTTCGCTCCATGGGAAATTCAATTACATTGGATTATTGGAAAAACCTTCAGATTTCACTGCCTGAGTGTGCCATGCAAACGCATGGAGGCAAGACTAGAACCCCTCTGTGCTACCAGTGAGCCCCTCTCATTCAGTCTCAGAAGACGATAATTGCTGTAATGGATGCTGTTGCCAGGAAACGCAGCACTCGTGAACAAGGGAAATTTGGCCTACACTTACTAAGCAATCTCACATTCAATCAATACAAATAACAACCCAGTGTAGCGATGATGGTTATAATCTGCTCATGCCAAAAATATTTCCTTATTCTCTGAGGTTAAACTGTGGGACCCGCTGTCACATTAATGTTTCACTGACAACACAGCTCAAAATTGTTATGTAGTAGTTATGCACTCCCCATCCACCCCAAAGGTCTGTCAGGCTAAATTAAACATAATATACTTTTATTAGCTGGTTACACTTCCAATGATCTCTACAAAGATGCTTTTGCAGTTCAGTTCAGGTTAGAGGTTAAAGGAACAGTTCACCAAAAAAATGAAAATTCTGTCTATTCATGCATGCATGAGTTTCCTCAATAACCAATGAGGTTTGTTCTTCTCGCACTCGATTATCAATATTTATATGTGAATAAATGCCCCAATTATTTTCATTTTTAGGTAAACTATCACTTTAAAGACTTCACTTGTTGCTCTAACTCAAAGGTTACCAATCCTGGTCCTGGAGAAACTCAACATTGCATGTTTTTGATGTGTTTCTTATCTGAAACACACGTTTGAGGTCTTGAAGTTTGTACTAATGAGCTGCTAAGATGAATTAGGTGTGCATAACTACCTGCAGAAGTAATTTGCATAAAAGATTTCAATGCATACTTTTACATCTGATGCCTAATACATTACAGTCAATGAACATTTCCTCATGCAGGTCTGAAATATCAAATGTGTACTTTGTTCTTATTGTTAGGAGATCCTTTTCATTACACATGGATTCAACAAATAACATCTGTGACCTCTTTTGCCCAGTCAGTTCTTGAGCTTTGAGTAAAGCCGAGTGTGTACAGTTTTAATGCAGTTAAAGAGTTTGTGTGCTCATGTGAGGCTTATTAGGCTCTAGGACACCGAGGTGGAATGCAGGATAATGGGCAGCATGCTGGCATCCACCACAAAAGCCACACTGCCTCATTGCACAATCTTTCACAGAGTCTTCTCACATCTATAGCAACCAGCAGTTAGGGCAATATATAATTCACATTTCTTTCACATTCACATTTCTGGGGTTCTCAGAAGCAGAAGTTGTCACAGTTGGGTAAACCAGTAGTAAATAAGAGACTACAACAAATATTGTTTTTGTATTCTCAATTGCTCCAACAGAAAAAGAAAAAAAAAATCCATGATAGCATTTCCACGACTTTGCAAAAGAGGAAAAAAAACAGAAAGAGCTTGATTGCAGAAAGATGTCAAATTTACAGCCATTTCCTCAGCCAGTGTATTAGAAACACTCTTGCAGCTGTGTTAACGTTTTTTTTTCATGAAAATATAACAAAATATACTGTTATATATTCAAGATATTCAAGATCTCTGAGAATTGCTTAAGTTTTAGGGCTGCTAATCAAGAATTCCACACAGGAAGAGCAAAGATGGCACACCACAGCTCCAAAAGTAGAAAAATATGTATGTTCTCACCACAGGTGACGTTTCGAGCCTAACATGTCTGATGAAGAGCTTTTAGGCTCGAAATTTCACCCGTGTTGAGGACATAAATAAATACTTTTCTATTTTTGAAGCTGTGGCGTACCAACTTTGTGCTTCCGGTTTGAAATTCTCTGCTAATCAAGAATAACATACATCAGCTTGAAATAACAAGATATATCTAGTAAGTATCTTATGTAAAGTAAAAACCATTGGATGTAAAAACAAATAGCAAGGCTGTTAAAAGCAGCTGCATTCTCAAGATAGAGATGCTCATTAGATAACTAGCAATTAGATGGCCTGTGTTGGTGGGTTTGGTTGCTAATCATGTCAAAAAGGCCAAAAACGACAACAAAATCATCAATGTAATAACACAGACAGGCAGTAGCAATGAACCACCAGCCAGAATGAGCGGTTCAGTCTAAAAGAGACTGAACAGCTGCTCCGATGCTCATGTTTCCCAAGCTTTAAAATTAACTTTTGCAACTAATCAGTTATACGCATTGTTTAGTATAACAGTAAAGACCTGTAAAATGTGAAATAGAAAACTGAGATCAAACAAACAAGAGAGTCTACTTACTTGAACTGTCCAGAACACTCTAATAGGGACAGGAGTCTTGGTTCTTTTTGTCCATTTCTGAGCAGATGTCCTCTAACAGTCTGAAAAAAATCACTGTCAAGGATTCAATTGGATAGCTGGAGGCAGAGGAAAAGCGAAAAGTGTGGAAAGTGTGACGCCTCATGGCTCTCCCATGCTCCCTCTCCTTCTCCTCCCTCACACAATCAAAAAACTTGTTGGACTTTATATAAGTTCATTAGGTAAGTCATAAAACAATCCCCATCATACTTCAAGATATATATAAAAATCATTAAAAGCTCTATTCTCATAATAAACTGCCGCTGTTTCTGTAGCATCTATAATGTCATGCCTTACAGACACTTCATATCAAGTGACATGACAATGTCACGCAATGATGTTCAAGTTATAGAAATAAGAAATAAGAGTATGTTTTGATAAAACAAAACGCTTACCACGAGACACTTGCGTAACTTCTGTCTGACATCAGAGAGAAAACAGCAACCGAAATGACAACATTTGTATTCGATGTAGCCTCTTTAATACACAAAACGAAAATACATGTTATTTTTACCATTACAGCTAGGCTAACAGCTAAATGACTTTAAAAGAGACAGCTACTGCTCCATACAAATTGAAAATGAACAACCAAGCTATCAAATAAAGGATACAGCCAAACACTGGCTATCGGATATCCCGAATGAAGACTCCATCACGAATGGTGTTAAATGTGTTGAATTAAAGCCGTCAGGCGGCTAGCTAACAGGCTAAAGTTAAACTCAGCGCGACTGTTTTCTCATGTCAGGCTCCACCCCTCACCGCGCGTGCCGTGCTGCTGCTGGCCTTTCTTCCTCCGGGGTGATTGAGAGACGATTGATCGCTCGCTCGGGAAGAATTTAGCCCGTAAAAACGGGTTTTGAATAAACACGGGTGGGGAAAAACAATCAATGTACACCCGCTCTTCCAAAAATTAGTGACGCAAGAGTGCGAGTCAGCTCGTGAGCCGGTGCGGAGTCATTGAACTCCGGAGAAAACGACACCCATCGAATACGTGTATATCGAATTTGGGGTTAAACAGGGATCACGGTTGATGACAGTTGTGTTGTCGCGTTAACACGTCAATGACATCTCGAGTGATGTTCGGGTTTACGTTCAACACGTTGGTAAAATATGTTGGAAGACACAACCGGTCAAGTATGGGCTCCGAGGTCATCATCACCGCGCTGTCCCGGACGCAACAACATCGCTGGGTGTGTTATGCACTGCTCAGGGACGTCATAGATGCTCAATTTTTTCGCATTACTGTGTGTAAAATCAGTATGCGTTAAGGCACTCTTAAATATTGACTTTTTAGAGTTTCCGTTAAACGCCTTGATATTAATCAGATAGAAAGTTGTTGCTAAATCTCAAAGTGGATATTGTCCTTTTGGTTGCATTATGTTTGTGTGTGTTGCAAGTGTATTATTATTTCAGTAGCCTACCACCCAGAACAGATTACATGTTTGTAGATAAAAATTCAAACCAAATTCCACCTGGATGGTTTGATAAGCACACTTATTTTATTTGTAATGTGCACTCCAAAGAAATCAGATCACAGAATTCCATCCCCAATCATTAAAAAAAATTGTGAATTATATATGAATACAGTCTATTCAGAAGACATAAGCAGGTGGGCTTGATACCAATATCACAATTCACGTCACACATTTAAAGGGTTAGTTCACCCAAAAATTAAATTAGCCCATAAATGACTTACCCTCATGTCATCCTAGGTGTATATGACTCTTCTTTCAGATGAATCCAGCCAGAGTTATATAAAGAATTGTCTTTGATCTTTCAAGCTGTTTCATGGCTCTCAGCGGGTGTTACATGCTTCAGTCCAAAACAAGTTAAAGAAAAAGTGCCCATCCATTAAAAAAAAAGTGTCTCACACAGCTCTGGGGGTGAACAAAGGCCTTCTGTAGCGAATCGATGCGTTTTTGTAAGAAAAATATCCATATTCAAAACGTAATAATCACTTTAATGTAGCTTGCGCTCACTGTTGTAAAGGGAAGCAATTCCGGGCGGATGACGTACGAGTTCAGTGTTGCTCATGCGCTGGTGAGTCTCGTGAAAACCAATGTTTGTTAACAGGAGCAAAGGAAGCAAAGTTTCCTTACATTAGCAAAGGAAAACCAGTCTCCTCTTGGCTTATATCGAAATCCTCCGACATGCTTTACAAATCCTCGTTTTGTACTTCTAATTCTTGACCGTTGTTTTGTTTTGATCTCTCCGCTGCGCTTCCGCGTTCGTCACTTCTGAGCAGCGCATGCGCAAAGCTGACCTCGTACGTCATCCGCCCGGCGCTGCTTCCCTTTACAACAGTGAGCGCAAGCTACATTAAAGTGATTATTACGTTTTGAATATGGATATTTTTCTTTCAAAAACGCAGCGATTCGCTACAGAAGGCCTTTGTTCACCCCCAGAGCTGTGTGAGACACTTTTTTTTTAATGGATGGGCGCTTTTTCTTTAACTTGTTATGGACTGAAGCATGCAACACCCGCTGAGTGCCATGAAACAGCTTGAAAGATCAAAGACAATTTTTAATATAACTGAAAGAAGAAAGTCATATACACCTAGGATGATGTGAGGGTAAGTAATTTATGGGCTAATTTTCATTTTTGGGTGAACTAACCCTTTAAGAAAACCTAATCTTGGACTTCACTCATGTTAAACCATATAATTAGTGTTTCTTTTAATAGGGAAAACAGTCAGATATGAAGAAAACATCCAGATTAAGCAGATGAGGTTTTGATTTTGTGCATGGCATAAGGGCTGGAGTTGATATGAGGCCAGATGTCTCCATTGGGCATCTCAGGTTTGTCCTCATCCTTCCTCTCCTCCATCACCACTGTCATTATCATCTCTGGGTTGAACACGTCTGGCGTGCGGTAAGGGCGCGCGAGGTGGCGAAAAGAAGACCGCAAAGAGGCGTCATCAAAATCATCTATTAGTCCTCCATGTGTCCTGTGGGAGGACTTGAGCTCATCTCCTAGCTCAGAGGCAAGGTCTTTCAGATCTCTAATCAGGGTGGATTTGAGACCGAACAAACACAGCAAGAAGAACAGACCAGCACAGATACCAGAGACAAAGTATAAAGCCACTGTCTCTGGAAGACCTTGGAGAAATGAAGAAAACAACATTTAATAAACAATATCAACAACAGAAATAAGAAGAGGATAAATCAAGTAGTAAGATACTTCCACATTTAGTATATGAGAAGGCCATTGCTGACTGCTGATGTTAGCAAACTATGAAGAAAAATATATATTCATTCATATACTCATTTATTCTCTAAGGCTTTGGCACTTGTATGTATGCTACTGATATATGTATGCTGCATATAATAAGATTCATGTGTACATTTAAAAAAGAAACGAAAAGTTGATCATAAAAAAAGAAAGATGAATAATAGTAAGTAAAAATTGCATCTAATCATTTGAACATTCTGGGATCAGACCACACATCTGACATACCCTGGATTTGGGAAAAGATTTCCAAAGAGTTGGTGAAAATATTTTGTGGTCTGGACACCCCGGGACCAGTATACCACCCTCCTGTGAAGGGGGAAGACGGGATTGGATCCAGCAGTCAGCAAGACCATCAACAACTGATGACTGGCAGTTCTGTTATATAGCTGAGTCATGTGCATTTGCGCTCAAAAGTTTACATACAGCTTTAAAAAAATCTGCAACAACACAGTATTAAGAATCAAGAGTATGTAAACTTCTTAAACAATTTAGATATTATTTTGTTTTGTGGACTATATGTATACATCTGTAAAGTAAAAAAATAAATGAATAAAACAAGCAATTTTTATGTTCCCTTTCATTTTGTTAAAACTATTAAGATTTTGCAGATTCTGCAAGGTGATTGTAAACTTTTGACCACAACTGTGTGTCACAAGCAGTTATAAGGTTGAAGATATCTTTTTAACACAAGCTAGCTTATTAAAATTAAAGGGGTCATATGATGCAGTTTCAAAGTTGCCTCTCTCTTTGGAGTGTTACAAGCTCTTGGTGCATAAAGAAGATCTGTAAATTTGCAAAGACTAAAGTCTCAAATCCAAAGAGATATTCTTTATAAAAGTTGAGAGACAACCACACCTACCTAAAATGGCTCGTTCTAACACGCCCCCACATGTCTACGTCACGATGTGGGAAGATTTGCATAATGCCACCCAGATGTTCACGCAAAGAAAGAAGGCATAACTTTTATTCTCGCTGTAGTATTGTTGCTTGCCACCATGTCGTGAAGACACTGTGTTTCATTGTGAAAATGAAACTACTTTGTTTGGCCTTCCAAAAGAGGACAATATCTGCTTCGTCATGCCTAGAGCTGATCACTGAGGGAATACATCAACTTCACGCTGTGGATCGCCCGATCGGCTTTCACCGTGGATGAAGCGGAGTCCAGCCCGGGGTCATCACATGTGGTTACCGCAAGCCCTCCGGACGCTCCTTTGTCGAATCCGCCGGCCACCGCTCACTCTAGCCTGCCGTGTGTGACACTGTGTTTCATTGTGAAAGCAAAACTACTTTGTTTGGCCTTCCAAAAGAGGACATGACTAGAAATCAGTGGTTAAGTTGTATTTACAACACTGTTCCAGAACAGTTCAACCCAAATATTCAGATGTGTGCAGCACATTTTATGGAGGACTGTTTCCTGATCCTGGTAGAGTAGACTACAATGCCGGCTGTTCTGACTCACAGAATGCAAGTAAGTTTTTTATATATATAAAGGATTTCCCACTGACGATTCAAACATGAGTTTTGAGCACTGTAGAGTAGTGCTTGTTGTTTGTCATTTCTCCGATCTCAAATGCAGACATGCTTTTATGTTTACGTGGCGTGATGCAACGTGTAAAAAGACAGTATAAGTCATTATAATCCGTAATTATGTCCCCCACTGGATGCGACAAATGCTTCGTTTATAATGGGTTTTAATGTTTTTGTCTCGTCACTCCGGCCGGACAGGGCATCACAGTATGGTAGGGGTGTAACATTTCCATCACACGCTTGAGGAATTCGGCCAATCACAATGCACTGGATAGCTGGCCAATCAGAGCACACCTTGCTTTTCAGACCGATGAGCTTTGAAAAAATCCATGCATTTCAGAAAGGCGGGGCATAGAGGAGAAACAATAATGTACAGTATGTGGAAAATAATGTGTTTTTTTAACCTTAAACCGCATAAACACATTTCATTACACCAAATACACCAAATAATGTTCTTTTTAGCAACATCATATGACCCCTTTAAAATTAGATAAGCAATGAAGAAAATTTGTATAAAATAATTTTTCTTACCATGTGTATAATCAGAGAGCAAGAAAGGATCTATGTTTCCACGTCCAACATCTTCCAGTAGATACCGTGGTACTAAAAGCACAACAACAAAGTAAATCTTTTTATGACTGCTTCAACATTAATGAATAAGGTAGTAGATTGTAGTTTCTCTAAACCTTTTAAAACTCACCGCAGGTGAAGGAGACTCGCAAGTGCTTTTTAGTCCCAGGGAAACAGGGGTCTCCAAATCCCTGAGCATCAGCCAGTACAGAGCAGTTTGTCCTGCCATGACACTTCCTTGACACCCTCCTCAAGGCTGATGGAGACAAGCACTCTAACAGGAAACAAGCATTTAAGCATAGTCTCATTAAATGAACGACTGTTTTCAAATATATAAGATGATCTCTGTTCTACTTTGTACAATGGAAAAAAGGATTTGAACACATAATTTGGTGCCTCTGCTGTTGTATCAAAACCTTCCCACTAGATGGGAGAAGTGTGTTATTTCAGTCTCAGACCTATGTCTGGTTTTGTTTTAGCCTCTTGAGGGCACTCAATGCTGTCATGCTCCAGGTGACCAAACGTGGCTGAATAGATGGCCAAAACCGTGTCATTCTTACAGGCCAACTTCATTCGCTCATTCTCACACACTGTTCTCGAACGATGATGCTCTGCGGAGAAGAAAAACTCATTAGCTGTGTGAAAAACAAGATATTTAGAATCTGATCGAAAAGACATTTGGATATTTCATTATTCTGTTTCTATTGATCAGACCATTTCAAGTCACTTTCAATTAGATCGAAATTAATTCGGATCAAGCTCAGTTGACTGAGGTGTTTACCATCCTTTTTAATCCAAAGAGCCATCAATATGATTATTTGGGTGCATGTAAATGTAGATGTCCTGTTTGGTTACAAAATATAGCTGAAGCACAAATATAGGTGTCTCACCAGGCTTGCACTTGTAGGAGACAATGATGTATTTGCTGGTTTCAGGGCAGGGATCTTGACCAAACACAGGACTCACCACAGGAATCTGACACTCCCGTCGATCCTGGCACTCAGACATCACTTTCTAGACATAAAAACAAACACATTCTGACTGAAATTCATTAATTTTTATGAGTTCTAGAGATTTTTTTGTCTCTGGAATTAAAGAATGAGTAAATCCAGATCAAAGATACCTGAATGGCTGTGGTTGATGTACAGTCTGTGTTTTCCTCTGTTATGTTTGGGTTTGCTTGTGGGCATAGATATGGACTCGGAACACGGCGTCCATAAAATGCTGAGACAACAGCTACAGATGTTCTGGTGGGGCATCTGATGGACAGCGTCTCTCCATCACACGCATGGGCAGTGTGGTTCTTCAGGATCCTGTGGAGGTAATCTAAGAGGAAAATATATGCAGACATCACTTGCAGACAAAACATCAGTTGAATAGAAGAATAGAATAGAATAGAAGCAGTTGAGCATCACTACTGCTGAGATAAAGGCCTGTCACTGCTCAGCGTACAAACAAGGCATTGTGAACGCATTTAGAAAACAGCATTGTAGACCACAACTAATGTACACTGATTCTATATAAGCCTGTTGTATAGTGCAAATCCAGCAGAATGACAATGGGCAAACCAACTCCCTCACTTATCTAATCTTACGAGGTGTGGCTGACATTCAAACTTTGTGATGCAGAAAGCTTTTCTCAGGTTTCTACCACAACTGCTGTAATTTGGGTGTAGAAAATGGTAAATAAAATAAATAATAAAATAAAACAAAAATATTGGTAAGCCTATGCATTTATTTGTATTATTAATACATTATGCATTATTTTATCAATGCTTTGTTTTAGGGATTAGTCTAAAGAGATCTATAGACAATCTCAAAATAACTATCAATAGTTAAAAAAACGAATTCAATTAATAAAAAAAATTAACTATTATTTAAAAAAGGGAAAAACATTTTTTATTTAAATCTTAAATCATGTTGTTATTGACATGTTTACTTTAAAAATTAGGAATTGTTCATCTTTCAAATCTTCAACTAACTTTATCAGAAAATTGCATTGAAAGAGAGAGGCAGAGGTCAAAGACAGCAATGTAGTCAGAGGAAATGACCCCAACAGGATTTGAAAGAGGTCTTCCTGTTCACTGTACTGCGGACTTGGGATTTAAATCTTGGAGAACATAAGTGGAAAACATAAATGAGGAATACTGCAGAAATTTTCCTTCTCTAGAAGCATTTTTCTCTTTTTTATCGTCCACTTTTCCACGCAGCTCAGGTTACTAGACTATGTTCTAAACATGCATGGCTCCGTTCCTTCACTGGACCATATCCACGAGCATTCAATGAGAAGGAACTGGATCAATGGCAATTGTAATGTTTGGCCTGTACCTCTCTCGCTCTCTCTCTCTCTCTCGGGTTAGGCCATTCTGCATCTGTAGAGCCCACTGTTATGCAGTGCCAGGCACAGACACACTCACAAATAAACACAATGAGCTATTCTTGGCTGATTATTACTTGAAGCCACTATACAGGACAACTGAATTACGAAGCCAACATTTGTCAGGGACACTTAAATGCTGACTTTGATGGTACTATGACACATAAACACTGCAGCTGGCTTCATATTTGATGATTCTAATGTCTTTTGAAGTCCAAAATATAGTGTATTTTGCACTCCTTCAGCCTAAATTTTACATAAAATGTTTGCCTTTGGTTCAGAATGGGTTAATGTAGATAACTGCCTTCCTTTCCTATATGGACAGTCCTCAAACAATGGAGGAGGATGGGACAGTTCTGTGACCCTAACACCCAACTCTCTTAAGCTGATACACTACAGATTGTTGACAAGGACTGTGTGAAAGACAAAATACAGAATGTTCTCTTTCGCTCCAAGACAACATGCTGAATTTGCTCTATCACAGCCACAAAATCAGAGAAAAACACTCACCAGAGAAATCTGGAGCTGACGAGGTTTGCCGTGTGTTGACAGCTAGGGCGACGGAGAGCAAACACCAGGACCAACAAGAGCTCAATGGAGACATAGTGCACAACGCACATTACGAAGCGCTGTGATTTTTAACTAGGAGAAAATGTTTGGCTGTTTACTGCCCTCTGACTTCTGACCAGGAGAAAGGGGTCAATGGTGGCATTGTGCTGAGAGGAGAACAAGCGCTCATTCAACAGCATTGACACTGACGCACATTTGTGTCACTGCACTAATTAGACCGTTTTCGTGCTTGTTTTCCATTTATTTATCAAAAGGGCTTTTTGAGGTGACAGAGTTCACACGTCTGTTTATAATAAGCAACCACCCTGATGATAATAAATGTAGTTTCCAGTCAAAAGTACAGCACAGTTCAGTAATACTGATCAGTCTAAATCAAAATTCTAGTCTTATTTAAAAGTTAAAATATCTGTTACAAGTTAAATTAACCTGAAAAGAACATTAGTGTAAGATATTAAGGTTTGTGTTCATATATGTCTTTCATACACATTGATCTCAAATGTTTTAATACTGTATATCTTAGAATGTATTTAATATAATACACATGTATATTATAAATAATACAAAATATGTTACTAATATTTCGTTTTTTGAAATATAATTTAATCTAATCTAAAGTTTGACTTTTAATTTTCTTGCTTTAAGCATATATCATAACAAAATTATATACTTAAAACAAGACAACAAAACATTTACTGCTGGGGTAAGAAAAAACTATATAAGATAACAGATGTTTTTTTTGCGAAAGAAATTGATATTTATCAGCAAGGATGCATTCGATCAAAAATGACAGTACAAATGATTTCTTTTTAAATAAAATTAGTAATAATGCTGAAAATTCAGCTTTGCCAACAGAGGAATAAATTACATTATAAATATATTAATAATATTAATAAGGGGAAACAGTTATCTTAAATTGTAATATTTTACAATATTACTGTATCTTTGATCAAATAGCATTTTTAATCAAAAATACAGTATAATCAGTAATATTGCCTTAAATGAAAATAAGATGTCATTACGAAATCTTACCGAACCAAACTTCTGAAAGGTAGTGTACATAAAATAGATATTCCCTGAAAATAAGTATTATTATCTTACACACTTTTGTATCTTGAGTGGATCTTGTTTTAAAGAGGTTTAGATTTAGTTTGGTTTTAGCATTTTATCATGCATTAAATCAGATTTCTCTCCATGTTCAGATTTCTCTCCAAGGAAAAACTCAAAACAAGAAATCATCTTCGCTGAGCTTGAGTATTTAGTTTCCTTTGCTTGTGCTGATGTACAGTGACAGCACTGGGCTCTCATGATCAACATTTGGGTCCTGTTTCGGGAGATAAAGCAAGGATTTTCCAACTGTGTGTTCCCAGCCGCTGGATATCCTGTAGATAGTTTATCATCTGAGGATAAGTGCTTCCTCTCTCAGCCTGGAGAAGAGATGTCAGTGGTTAGTGAGTGCATCAAATTTCTGTATTCCAGAAACACTAGAAAAAGCAACTTTGTCACCATAGCAACTAAATGCATATAGCTCGAAATATGAGTCTTGTGTCAGTCTGCTATCTCTATAAATACAATATGTTATCTGAACATGTGCTGCCTATTCAGCAGAAGACAGAAAACACGTAGGACACTCTATATGCTGTGTCTTAGCTTTCTCAGCAATCTGTCAATACAAACACCCTCCCCGAGTCAAAGAAATTCCACCCCCACATATGAGACCGGTCTAGTGCCTGATAGAAATGTTTGTGAATTAAATGCTGTACAATAAGGTGCAGACCTTTGACATGCTTGCTTAGTGATTGTGACAGTAACATCAGATTAGAGGCTTAGTCTTGCATCCTTACAGCTCATCATCTCCATAGTGATTTCTTGTTTGGTGATATATTCTTTGCGGTGCTGCAGTATAACGGAAATGAGAAGCTAGCGTGGACTAAACAGCTCACAGCTCGGATCTGTTAGTCATAGTATTCTGTTGGCTCCAGGCTCATTTCCTGTGCTGGCCAAAGTGGAACTCACTTAATTTCCAGGATTTGTAGGAGTTTCCATGTCAGGCTCTTGTTTTGTATATATACAGTACAGTATTATCACCAGCCTCTTTAAACTTTTAGGGATAGTTCATCTCAAAATTAAAGAAATGACATAATTTACTCATCCTTAAGGCATTGAAAACATTTTTTCTTTCTTCTGTGGAACAGAAAAAGGATATTTAGCCAAATGTCAGAGCTGACATATCTTCCAAATATTTTGTCTAGGGATCATGGGCTGACAAGCTTCATCATTAATATAGTCAGTTAGTTGTACACTATATTGTTTATTCATCTTATTTTATCTCAATTAACATGGAAGTGAGCTTTTTTTATTCCGATTCATTAGTAACTAATAGCTAGGTAAATAACTAGAAGAATAATGACGTGCAGTAAAATGATTTGCACTACAAACCAATGTGTTTACAATTACAATAATACATAAAAATGATATGATAAGTAATACAAGTTAGCAATGTAAAGCAGCATAACAAGCTGTTTTGTACAGCTAAAAATAAGTGGAAGCGGATAATATCAGAAGCCTCACATTCAAGTTACAAATGGTTGTGTGCGCTCTTACACTCTCAAAAATAACGGTTCTTCAAAAGGTTCTTCAAGCAATGCCATAGAAGAACCATTTTTGGTTCCACAAAGAACCATTCAGTCAAAGGTTCTTTAAAGAACCTTTGACTGAATGGTTCTTTGTGGAACCAAAAATGGTTCTTCTATGGCATCGTGAAGCACCTTTATTTTTAAGGTGGCTACGTTACAAATATTTTGCTTTAAAATTCTAGCTTGACAAACGTGGTCATTTAGGCTACTTTTACTATATGGAAAAGAGAAGATTGGACATTCTACTAAATAAGCCATTTAGGTTTCAAACACACATGAGCGTGATTAAACAATGAATTTTAATTTTTGGGTGACTGTCCCTTTAAAATGGTCCACTTTTAAAAGTCTTTGTGAGGAAAGAGCAAAACACCTCCTTGCTTTCTTGAGGTCTTTTTTCATAAAATAGTTAGGTGTCTGCTTTTTATGGTAGTATTGTTTCAAACTAGTGTGAATTCCCCCAAAATGATGCAATACATACCCTTAATATAACATCTGTGTGCTGAATGAGGAAATGAAACTCTTTCCCATTAGTGTTTATTTAAGAGATTGAAAACATGTAACTTTTTTAAGAATGAAATTGGCACTATAATTTAGATGATTTTTTAGTCAGTTGGTATAAGAGATGAATTTTATGGTTTAAGTTATTCTGAGAGTGTTTCCGTGTTAATATTCGCAGTTATGAGGGCAAGCCATGAGATGACAGAATTGTTGCCTCTGACTCAAACCGCGTCTGTGACTCAAGAGGACTGCACAGGGACTGAGGGGAACTACCTATTTGTTTAAAAAGAACCAATCCCTTGAGAGTGATCACATACCCACACCCTCAGTTGTCCATTAACACACAACTGTGTGTATCTTAGCAATAGACTTCTGTTGTTTTATATAAACAATAAGACTAACTCTACCATACACACTACAACCACAGAAAACTGCATTTATATATATTTATATATATATAT